>NW_009917444.1:0-1729 GCF_000696875.1 Nestor notabilis | reverse complement strand
ACAGACCTGCAATCCAGGATCATAGCCTGAGGGGTCATGTTGGGAGCGTGCTTTGCAAGTGTGCAATTCCGTGCCAGGAGGTCACCCCTATGTACATGAGAAGGCGTGCGCATGGGGTTTTTTTCCATAGGAGATGACTCTTTCTTGAACTCACCTGTTAGCAGCCTTCCCATTCCTCTCCCCCCCTCTCCCCAGCAGATATCTGCTTGCTTAATTTCCCTTCAGATGTTTATTATATCGTGGAGATAATCATGCTGCAAAATACCTCCCAGTGCCATGAGCAACACCAGATTGTCTTATAGCA
The DNA here is from genome assembly GCF_000696875.1 of Nestor notabilis. NCBI lineage: Eukaryota > Metazoa > Chordata > Aves > Psittaciformes > Psittacidae > Nestor > Nestor notabilis. Next base: position 1,425 of record NW_009917444.1, on the reverse strand, counting down.
ACGATTAAATTTCTCTGCCCTTTCTTTTTTTTTCCCCTGCACACAAAGAGATGTTAAGATATTAAAGCCGTCTCTCTCCCTGGAGCTAGTGGTGCAGCAGGGCAGGAAAGAAGGTGAGTGGAGCTGAGAGAAATGCTCTACTCGCCTTGCAACAGTGAGAACCCAAGGCCAAAAAAATAACAAACTACCATGCCGGGAACTCCTCTCATCTTATCTCTTCCTAAGGAGGAAGGAATTTCTGTCCCCATTCCTCACGCAATATTAAAGCCACATTACACGGGCTATTGCCGCATTAGTCATTTTTAATTAATTTATCATTTAAATTAACACACTTTTTATTTTGTCAGCAATGGGCTGCTACTCCCTCACTAGATTTTCGCCTTGATACCCAGCCAAGAGGAGGATGGCAAGTTATGCTCCACCCATCTCCTCTCCTTATAAAAGGAGCAGCCCTGAGTGCCAGCTTAGTCTCTCTTGCAGCTCACAGACTAAAATAAAGATCCATCGGCTCGCTCGCCTCCCCGTCAATTTTACCTTTTCTGCTTTTTTTCCTTTTTTATTGTTTTCTTGTTGCAACAGAGCGCGGGAGGCGGTAGCAGCTCCGCTCTGAGGCTTGTCGAGGCTCAGCGCCTGCACATACACACACACGCAACCCAGGGAGAAAACATTTGCTCTCACCTGTCTCCAAACCCAAAGCAAACCTCACGTCCAAGCGAACTGCCAGCGCTTCGAAAGAGAAGGCACCCAAGCCAGAATCTTAATGTAAGGGGAAGAAATCCAATGTACGCTAGCAGCTTCTCACTAAAAAGCAAGTGGGCACAAGGACGAAAAGGAGCATTTTAAGAGAAGGACACCTTAAGGAAGATTTTAGGGTTTTTTGGATTTTGCACCAAACTTTGGAAAAGTTTTTTTTTCCTTAAATTCTTATTGTGTGCATCTTTTTCTAAGAACATTGAGCCATTGTTGCCTACATGTAAAATCTTATACATACATACATTTTAAAAAGCAAGACAACCAAGAGGAGAAGCAGCATGTGGACCACCTAGCAGAAGGCAGCACTGAAGCATCCCTTGCGGCAAGGGGGACCCAGGCTCTGGATGCGGATCATTTCGAGGGACTGCATTTCTCTTCCACCGGGCTTATGAGATAGCACAGAGGCAGGCGAGTCACCGCGAATCACTTCTGTCTCCTCTTTGCACCACCCCCTCCTCTTCCAATGGCTCCCCAACGCTCCCACCAGCAGCAGCCCGGCTCGGAGGGGAGATGGGAACGCGCGGCGCCCTCGATGCCTGAGGCCGGGCGGCTCTGCGGGAAGCGCTTCCCTCCCGGGGCTCGCCGTCCATGTGCCCGCAGCCGGCGGGGCCTGAAGTCGGCATGAATTTCGGCGTGGTCTTCGCGTTCATCCTCTCCCTGCCCCTGGCGCGC
>NW_009917443.1:0-14491 GCF_000696875.1 Nestor notabilis | reverse complement strand
AGGGGGGTTGGAACTAGATGATCTTAAGGTCCTTTCCAACCCTAACTATTCTATGATTCTATGATTCTATGACTGCAGCAATACAGTCTGACAAGTACTACTCTACTATGTATAAATGTGTTATGCTTGCTATTCTCATTTACTTTGGCTGCTACAGTCTTGAATCTGACCTTGTAAGGAGGTAAGGCGTCATCTGGATGAGGAGCCTATCCCTTCAAGGACAATGAGGGCATAAAGTGTTTTGTTTAGTTATTTTAAAACTAGAAATTAAGAAAACCCTCATAAAATCTTATATAAAAATAAATTACACAAATGAAAATATGAAGAACAATAGCATCATATTACATAGTAGCACCTCAAAAGCAGAATTCAGTTTTAAATGTCACCTGCTTTTTTTTTATAGTAAACCCTGAATGGAAAACGTTTATTTTCCTCAGAATATCTTTTTCTGGCTTTGTTTTTCAGCTTCAAGACAAACATCTCAGTCTTGAAATGTAAAAATATCAAAATCTTTATTTAATTCATTACAATATAGGTATAACAGATACAACTTAATTAGTAGGCATAACCTGAAAAGAAAATAGGAATTTAAGATAAACAGATTATAGACCCAAGTCTTGGTAAACTGAGGCAGATCCAATTTTATGCAAGTCCAGAAAGGAAGCAGGAAGCCCTTGTCATTATGCAGGTATATGACTTAAAATTTCTTGTCTTTTTAAGTCACCTGGAAAAGTTGAGTTGGAAGTAAATATTTCTATTCAAGCTGTTTAAATAGTGGATAGGTTAATAATTCTAACAGAGCTTTTAACTTCTACTTCAAACAACTTGACTTCTTAGTCAATGCTTACACATTACTGCTCAGTAAAAAGAACAAGCTTGACGCAGGTAAAGTTGAGTATTGTCTTTACTTGCACTGAATGTTGCCTTTACTTGCACTTGCAGGACTTTTTAAACAAGTTGCAATACAATGCTCAGAAAGTAATCCACAAGAGCAAAGAAAAGTTGATGTGCATGCTGGAAGCAGATTATATCACTATTCCTAAGTTTACGAATCAAAGAACAAGGCATATAATATTACAGAGACCATCCCTAGTTCAAGAGAGAGGACAATATCTACGTTTTCTTTCACTAGAATGGCTTGAAAGCTGATGATAGCTATGATCTGACATAATGGCTGTGTTAGTTGTGCTCTTATTTCCCTGCCACACCAATGTACAGATGGATAAAAATGAAACTACATTATGTCCTCTGGATGATGTGAATTGTATTATACTAACACATATTTCTGTAGAAACTTCTTGTTTGTACTTGTGAAAGGACCTGTCCCGAGTGTATTTGATAATCAAGGTCTGGAGATAAAGGCATCTGATTTATCTAACCAGTCACTCATGAGACAATTCAAATTGCAAAGTTTGACAATAATTCAAAGTGTAAACAACATCAATATCAATCACGTGTTTAGTAAATCTAAGGAAAATTTAAATCATATCTAAATATAATGACAACATATATTTCAGTGTTATGTTTAAAATATATATGTAATGTGAATATACTGACAACAAACAGTTCTGAGTATTATATTCATTGGAATGATATTATAATAATAAATTCTTCAAACATTTAAACATTGGTTTGCTATCCATTGATTATTCATATGTACTCAGTATTACACAATACAAAGTAGCTCTGATCATACAGTGGCTGTAGGTCCCATGTTCCTAATACTCACAAGCTAAGAGATCCCAATCTAGTTAACATGTTCCTATTTACCTCAGCAGAAGTCTATGCATTGTCTTACAGTTATATCTATTCTCCAGAACACTTCATTTTTTGATCTTGGTCTGCTACTTCAGTTTTCTAGTGCTCTTGCTTTGCTCAGAAATACTTACATCAGTAGAAACATACTCGTCTTCAGAAGTGCATTTATATATAATATTCTTCTTCACTAAGCAGATATCTGACTTGTCTAGCCCTCTGTGCTTTCTTATTTCTGCTTCAATGTTTGCCTTATTATTCCCACCCCATCTCTTCACCTCAGAGCTCACAATTTTTTGTAGTCCAAAATAGACCTTATTTTAGTTCTGTCACTTACTGTCAAAGAGATTATGTAAATGTATGTCTGGCCCTATATGAAGCTTCACTTTCTCCAAAGCAGTGTGACAGATGTGCCTGTGGCTGGCAGCCATACCCCTAAGATAAATGGAGCTGCTGGCGCCCCCCAGCCATACCCTTAAGATAAAGTAGTGATTGTTCCTCCCTGAACTGATTTGCCTTTTACCTGTATTTTGTATTCAGAGGTTTTTAGAAGGGAATTGATGCCAGGTCTCAAGCAGGAGGGTAAATGAGAACCAGCAGCAGATGAAGATTAATATCATCTATGGATTTATATCTGTAAGAAAGCAAGAACTGGAATCAAGGAACAAGTGGCTAAAGAAGCTGGTGATAAAATAAAGAAATACAGTAGAAGAAAAATACGTTAATTTACCTTCAATTAAAAACATTCATTCATTTTTACTTCCAATGGTTTACTTCTAATGCTGTATTATTTTTATTTTTTTGCTGTTATATATAATTTTACATGTGTAAATGTCCCATTACCATGTCTCTTAAGTTAATTTAGTTTAATAGTATAGCAGTATTTACTAAATACATAAAGAATCAAAAAGTGTTAGTAGTGACACAGAATAGTTACTATCATTAATTTCTGTTAGTTTGGTGTTCTTTCAGATATCTTTAACTTTTATGAGATTTCAGTATCCTATTGGCAACCAGTTAGCAGCTGTGTGTGTTTATATACTTTGGTCTTCCACCACTGGTAATTTAAGACGTTTTCTTAGGGACCACTACTGATTTCTGCACAGAGCTTTACATCTGACATGATAATATGTTGCATCTATGTTCGCTAAAATCTATTTTTCTTACTCTTATTCCCTACCCACCTTAGTGAAATATAAGTTTTCCTCCTTTTTGTCAGTACATACTCTGTTTTGCACAGATTGTCTGGCCTCTGAGGAGCTAGTACTTCACTGTATGTCTCCTCTACATGTCCACTAAAATTGCTGCATGAAAGTTCCCATAGTGAGCGATTCTCAGGATTTCTTATTGAGGCATAGATTTTCATTTGTATATGGGGAGGAGAATCGGAGGAATGTAACTCCCACAGGTTGAGATAACAGCACTCCAGTAACTAAGGTATAATACAAATCACTACTGCTACCAATAATAATGATAAGAGGAATAACAAGGGGAGAGGACACAATTCCCCCCCCCCCGCCAACCGATACCCAGCCCGACCCGAGCAGCGATCTGGGCCTTCCAGGTAACTCTCCCCAGTTTATATACTGGGCATGACGTGCTGTGGTATGGAATATCCCTTTGGCCAGTTTGGGTCAGGTGTCCTGTCTCTGCTTCCTCCTGGCTTCCCCTCCTCCCTGGCAGAGCATGAGACTGAGAAAGTCCTTGGTCAGAGTAGAAATTCCTTAGCAACAACTAAAACCATCGGTGTTACCAGCGTTGTTCCCAGACTGAAAGTCAAAACCACAGCACTGCACCAGCTACTAAGAAGGAGAAAAAATGACTGCTGTAGCTGAACCCAGGACAATAACTTAGGTAGGAAGTAGTTCTGTTTAAATACACACAGCAGATCAGTTCGTGATCTCTTGGTTTTCAAGTAAGTTTCTCATTTTTCTCTGTGAAGTAATTCTTACTATCCAGAATGAAAAAATATCAAATCCCCATAATCTGAGAGTGTCAATACTATTTTTCTTTTATTTTATTTCGGTGGTGTAGATAAATCCAGAGCAGATTTATTTGTGTAAGCAATAGGAGAGAGATTTATCTCCTGCATTGAATCTACATGTGGATACAAGACCTCAAATCAGACAAAAGATTCAAGTTCTGTAGAAAGATAGGAAAGAATATTCTCTCCCTTAAAAGAGAGCACTGGGGGACAAGGCTTTTTAAAATGGACAAGAAGAGTTAGAGGAAGGAAGTTGGTTTTTGGTTTTTATAGCTAACAGAAATGTAAGTGAGCTCAGTTCCAGTAACTGAACCTCAAATTTTTCTGAAAATTTAAACTTAAACAACTTGCCTTAGATCACATACAGCATTGCTGGCAGAGCTAAAAACAGATTTCCTGAGAACTCTCAGCAGGAGAATTCTTCTAATTTAAAAATATCCTGAATTATCTTTTGAAAATCCAACTGCTAAGAAACCACTTCTTCCTTCTGAAAATCCAGCTGAAGATCTTACTTGCTCTGTTTTTCATCTACATATTTCAAAGATGAGTGCAAAATCCTTTTCCTTAGCCTATGTAGTACACTGCATTTCTTTCTAGACAGTAGCCTCTTCCAGTGCATATTATTAGTTCTGAGTTCATTACTACATTTCACTCCTGTGGACTGAACGCTATGAGTCACTTTTCAGCTCATAAGCTTCTTCACTCTAAATCGTTTTCAATGTGTTAGCTCTGTTATTCCACGTTTGACACAACTGTGGAAACTTTAAGGCAGCTTTAGTTGTGGTCATGTCTAAAATGTTATCCTATTGAAAATCATCTCTAAAGTAAGAGAAACAAAACAATCAATATAATAAGAGGGAAACATTTTCTCCTTGACATCAGATCAGCGATATCCTTTTTGTTTATTTAATGAAAGACTATGATATTATTTATCTTTTATCACTGTTTTTTAATTTAACTGCAATCTTAATTTGTTTTTTTAATTTGCATTTAAAAAGGAAAAAAAAAAGGACATAAAACCTCTTTACAGTTGTTGGGGAAGTAAGGATGAGACAAAAGTGATTTGTTTTTCAGACTCTGCCTGTAAAGATTTTTTGTTTAGTTGTCTTCTTGTTCTGTTGGTTTACTTTTTTGTTTGTTTGTTTGTTTGTCTTAAATAAATAGTCAAAGCAAGTTACTGTGCTATATCAAAGCCTTTTTTGTCATGTATGAGGGAATTCATATCACATAAAAATCAGATAAATAAACTCAACTAGTTTCTCATTCTTTATAATCACTGAAGAGAAAAGTAGCTCTGGAGGACATCTATTTATAAATATTTTGCCCTGAGGGTTTGTTATCAGCAGAAGCTGATATGTAGATTTCCTTGGGAAGTTATGATCCTGCTGCACTTCTTGCACTCCACCCTTTGGCCAGTTATTTTTTCTCTGTCTCCTGAGTTTTGGATGCAACATTCCCTTACTTATGGAGTGAACTGAGCAATTTGGTGATCTGATTGTACACAAATATTTCTCTCCACCACCTTCTTGCTTCCACAAACCTACAGTCTAGTATTAAAGAAGCAGCAGAAAACATGGCAAAGGCCAGAAGGAGAGTGGGGAAAAAAAAATAGTCACTGTCAGAAACAGCCCAATCTTAAATCAACCCAATTAATAAAATAGATAATTAAGAATCTATGCCATAAAATTTTAAACCAGCCTGAGGACTTCTGCCAAATAGCAGGCAGTCTTACCCTTACCTCTGGCTCCAGAATCAATTCTCACTGCTCCAGGGAAGAGGCTCAGCTTAAAGCTGAACAATAATTAGTTTTCAAGCTGCTCAGTCAAACTGGCTGCCTAAATCCTTTTGCTGGCACAAGAGTAAGGAACCCACAGGGAAAGGTGGGAAGAAATGGAAGAACCCCTTTCAGTAGCAGCTTGTTCATAGGTTCAAATCATGTGACAGTGAAACATAGCCTGAAGTGTTTCTGCTAGAGTCAGATGAAGTGTGCTCCAGAAAAGACTTTCCATTAAAAAGAAAGTTCACAATTTATTTGGATTAGACGCATAATTGTTAAATATGCTGAGTGTGGTGGGGCGGATTGCAGTCTTTAGCCATTCCCATTGAATTCAGGGACTCAGGTGCACTATCCATGGTTGCAGATGTTCATCTATGTTTTAATATTAGCAATCTGAGATTCAAATGAGATTATTCATATGCTTATTAACTCAAGTTAATATGGGTAGAAGTTCTCCGAATTCTGAATCTTCTGGGATTGATCTGTTAGTTTATTGCTGGGGGGGGGTGGGTGGTGGGGGTGTTGGTTTTGAGGTTTTTCTTTTGTTTTTTGTTAGCTTTTTTGTTTGGTTGATTGGTCAGCTTTTGGTTTTGTTTGTGTGTGTATAGTTTTTTAATAGTGTATAAGGTGTAAGCTTCTTAGAGGGGATACACTGATGCTGCAATATTCCCAGCAGAATTCACTGGCTCCTTTGCACGAAGAAAGTGATCTAGTTGCAACAAGCAACTTGAAATATCAGGCCTTAATCAATTATCTGGATACAATCAAATGACCTTGTGCTTTCATCTCTGTCTTTCAGGAATGTAATAAATCTGCTCTTCCACAGGCAGTTTGTTTGTTTTCTTTTCTTTTTCTTTGCTTTATTCTTTTCTGTACCTTCTATAGAATTTTACAGATGTCATGTTTTCTCAAACAAAAATTAAATCCATATGGATGATGTGAAATAATTCAGTGATATCAGAAGACTTATCATTTTGGGGAATTATAAAAAACGTAATGTTGAAGTTTAGTGTATTTTTATGACTTGTACTCAAAGAGATCAGTACGCAAAGAAAATAATTTTTTACTTGAGACATGAGTTTTAGTCTAACTGGAATTGTTTTGAAACTTCATTTTTTTATTGTGCAAAAGGAGATATTGTGTATTCACTGTGTTGTGAAAAAAAATATCCTCTCAGAATGGACCTATGGTTAGCATCTCCAGAAAGTTTAATCTGGGCAATCTTAGATCTCTGTTTCATGAAATGCATTGCTCTCTGAAGATCTCTATTTCTCCCTAGTGTATATAATGTGAGCCTGCAGCAGCATAAGGTATCTGTAAGTTAGATTTTATATTAGCTGAATCTCATTTTATGTATGTATAAGGCTTCAAAAGCAAAAAAAGGACAAGTCACAGAGGAGAAAAGTTTACTGCTGCTTACAGTTGTGCCTTGAATTGGAAAAGCTTGTTCCTGTGCATTTCAGCCCCTGGCTCAGCCACAAGCAGTCCATCCCATCACTCTGGAGATGATCATTTAGTGCTGTCACCACAAATAACTTCAGTTTCACATGCATGGGGGATGATCTCTCCTACGCATTTTGCTACTTTGAAATTCTTTCAATATCCCCAGTTACAGATAAAATGGAAAAAAAAAACCAAAACAAAATAAGTTCCCCTTCTGGAAGCACAGATTTTCAAACTATGGCTTTGACAACTGGATGTATCACTAGGAATGAAATGACAAATGTTTCTAGTCCCTGTGAATGGGCTACAGCAATCTGCTCCTTCAGCTAATCCCAGAAAACACATACATTCTCTGGCAACCGAAGCAATTTACTTATCTCTTATGGGACTTAAACATACTGCAGTAAACAAATAGCAATAGTAATTAATAATAAGTAATAATCATGATTTCCCATGATTTTGGCTGAGAAAGCATCGTTAAAAAGAAGAACATGCTTTGGTCTCTGTTTCCTTAAATTAACAGCCATTTGCTTTAAGTTTCTATATAGACTTCATTAGCTTCTCTGCTGAAGAAATTACTCCTATTAGCAAAGACTTGTATTTACATAGGGAAATCCTTAAACTAGATGGGAAGCATCAAGTTGATCTACACTGGTAAGCAAAACAAGCAGATTACACAGGTGAAGGGCAAGTATATGAACGATATAGAAAAGTAGACTAAAAATATAAACAGAAGACATTACATTTTACATGTCATACACAATACTGGCCCTTCCTACCATCAGGTCACTGTGTACTGTAATGCTAGTGTGTGAGGCTCACTAGATTGACATATTTCTTAAGGACTGCTTTGTGTTGTGATAATAAGAACTCATAACGATTTGGGATTCAGAAGTGAGCCCTCAGGACAGTAAGAAGCTAAGCCATCTTTCTGTCTGCTTTTTTGTTTTGAACTTATCTCGTGCCAAACATAAGCCTGATCAGAAAATCTCTGTGTGCTCAGAATTGGATTAAAGATTTATCTCTTTACGTATTTTTTTCCTGCCAGGAAGAGCTCAGTATGGGCAGGCAGGTACTGAAGAAGAAAAGAATGAGAAGAAACAGGCAGGGACAGAAGGAGAGAAAAACAGACTAAAAGATGATTTTAAAAAATATTCAATTTCATTTTAAAGTATTATATTTTTTGTGTAGCAACACAGGTGATTTTACTTGTGTGTGGTATCACAGTGGTGATACCACTATTACCTTGGTCATTTACTACTACCTTGATCACATGAAAATGTGAATGGTATTTTTTTGGTAGACCTTTATATTTCTCACACATCAAAGTGATGATACTCCCTTTGCATTTTCCTTTTATTTTTATCTCTGCATGAGACTGTTTTTTTTTCTAAAGTGTATTTTGAACTTCTGCTTCAAATTACTTTCTGCTTTCACAAAATGATTGTTAGTTTAATTTAAATTTTCTTTCTTCAGTATTTATACTAAATTTGCAAGATTACTGAGGATTTGACCCAGGTTAAAATATGCACTTCCACATGTAATTTGGATTATTTCAGAGACATATCTCAGCAAAGCCAATAGCTCAAGTGAGACCAGACTTTGATGCACATAGTCATTTTACAGTTCCACTGTATTTTACAAGGAGTGCAATAGAAGTGAATGGACATGATTTTGATACACTTTGTATGTTGAAGAATAAATTACCCTGTCAGTTGTATTTGCCTGGCTCCCAGAATAAGATAATTCAGTGTTTCATGGAAACCTGCTTGAGTGAAAATTAAATGCATCATTTTTCTGTCCTGCTCTTCACTGATCTGGAAAACAGCTAGTTGCTCTCCTCTCAGTATCTTTTCTTTATGCATTTGAAAACTGGCATCATGGTCTAAAACAGCCTTCAGGTTTCTAGATCAAACAATTCCAGTTTCTTTAATCTTTTTTTTTTAATAGATCTCATTTTATAAGCTGATAAGATTTGTCTTTAAAAAAAAAAAAAAAAACCACCAAAACAACAAAACAAAGCACTGAGGTGTCCTATAAGTTTATGCAGTTTTTCTAATTGTTTCAAGTTGGTTTTTTTACAGGTCTGCAGAACATGACAAAAGAGACTATTAAAAGATTTACCTTCCACATATTCTAGATTCAGAATGCCTATGTTTTCTTTTCTTTATAGTTTAAGAAAGGAAAATACTTTCTGAGGGCAATGGATACTCGTTAAGAAAGAGACTTTATGGAGATTACAAACAATTCTCAGGTTTTGTTTTAAGGATTTATTACTGTTAAGGGGAGAGGAAATACTCGGCTTCCTTGTTTAGAGTCATTTTCTTAATATACTTCAAAATAAAATTTGCTATTTTCATTAACTTTCTGGTTTTCTTCAGGCTCATCTTGATTCATCTGTATCTCCATTTTAGATTTCCACATTTGATTTCTTTTTAATGCAGCATTTCTCCTACTTTTATATTGAATTTACTCTTACCAATTTCAGTTCATTTCTACAATTGAACATGATAATTCTAAATTCTAATCCTATTCTTCATATATTTAATAGTTCTGCCAAGGTTGGTGACAGCCCACATATTTAAGTGAGTTTGTCTATGTCACCATACAAGACATTAATATAAATAGTAAACAGTATTTTGCCAAGGCAAGTTCATTGGATATGCAGTGTGTTGCAGTGCTAGACAAACATACTGCTGTTAGCTTTGAGTAAATTATGTTCAAAATCAGAACAGGTGTATCTGTAAAACAAGTAATCAACAATGGAAAGGCCACATTCCTGAGAATGCCTTTGAATAGCATTGCATTAGCTTAGGTATCTGTAACAAAGCACTGCATTGTGGAGTGATGTCCTAAGAGACCTCACTTGAAATATTTTTCCAGTTTGAAAAGGTAGCTATTATTTGTGTGTTTATTTCTTTCCAACTAGCTGTGCAGTCACTTTATAATTATTACATCTGGAACAGATTTTTATGGTTAGCTTATAAGTTTATGCCAACAGTTTTTACTAAATAAAGATTCCTGTGGTTTTCTATCAATCAATCAATCAACTCTATCTCATCCTTCTCAACTCTTAAAAAATTGAACTGAGATAGTTCCGCATAGTTTGATGTTGAAAAATCTGTAACTTCTATCATTTTACTATTGTATTCTTTGTACTTACACACTGTTTTTTTAATAATTAGCTAACAGCATCTTTCTGTGTATTGCTTTTATGTTCATCGGTATAGATTGTCACAGGTTCTTCTTTTTCCTTTTATTGAAAACTGGTGTAACTGAAAAGTACCATTCACTAACTCTCTAATACCCAAACCAAACCTCCTCAGTTCTCAGATTGTAAGTAGTAATTGAGAGATAACGATGAGAAGTCCTGCAATTGCTCTCTAGTGTAAGTTTCTTCAAGCCCTGCAGTCTTAAATATTTCTAGCTGTAGCTAAATACTCTTTAAACCGTTCTCTCTCTCTCCATTCTTTTTTATGTCTGTACATACATGCACATACATGTTGCTAATTTTAGCCTCTGGCCACAGTCAACCTTTTTCATTAAGTTTCAGGGGAGAAAAAAAAAAAAAGAGGAAGGGGAAGCATTTCAGCCTCTTATATCTGCTGTAATTAAATTAGTGCTAGGTTTAGGATGCTGCAGAAAGATGTACTATGTCTTATAGCACCTTGTGAGACACTAGCTCAGTACTGACCAATTAAGGAAATAGCTATATTGCTTTTAAAGTTGGAGATAAAATTTGCTTGAGTTCAATGGGAATCTTTACAATGACTTCGGCAGAGTTTGGAACAAGTATTTAGGGCAACATACTGGAACAGTCTTTAAGTACAAAATGTATATCAAAATTCCAATTTCCAAATTTGTAAGCATCAGTTATTGTTGATTTCTAAATTTTCCATGGCTAAGTTCACTGAATCTCAGAACGAACCTTTCTTTACCACCTGCTCTCTTTTATACACACATCTCCCAGCCTGAAACAAGGAGCTACAGGAAATAACAGCAACAGGTATAGCAACCAAACTTGCTGCACCCGTTGTACATAAAGGGCTGTGGCAGGGTAAATGAAGGCCCCACAAGGAAGAGAGTTGCTGCATAATGGCAACACGATGGCAGCCACTGTCAGTTCACAGAAATAAGAAGTAGGCAAAATGCAACTTCTGCAAAGTGCTGCATCCTAATGTCATCAGCAGTGCTTTCAAAGAGGCAGCAATAGTGCAACTGGGTTGTGGGAGGCTGGATAAATATATATGTTTGGATGTTAAGATAAGGGATATTGATCAGACTGCTTTCCCCATCTTTTCAAAGATACCGTCTATACTAGACAGAATCATTCTGAAGGCAAGTGGCACACCCAGACCAGCTTAGTCCAAACTGATCCATAATCTGGTTACTATGGCCTTCTGATGGCTGATGGGGCTTTGGATCTGCTTTGCAAAGAGAAAAAATTAGTTTATACTAGGTAGGTAGTATAGATATAAAGAATGACTGTATATGTAAGAAGCAGAAATGGAAACTTTTCTGTCTTGGTAGAAGAAATAATATTTCATATTCCTTTAATCTTGAAATAAATTAGATAAAGAGTTACATGGATACAGGGTTCTATGTAAAATGCAAGAAATTGTGTGTGCAGGTAGAACATACATTCCTCAAGGAAACCTAAATACTAGTAAGCCAGGTATTGACAGCAAGCATTCTTATGTACTGACCTCAGCTGTCTGTACTGTTAATTGCTTGAACAATCTTTGATAAGCTTTTAGATCAAGTAAATGTTTACTCTCCTAATCAATTTCTGTGTATACTTCACATGTTCGCACAGAGATCATTTCTAGCATGTATTTTAGATGTGACCGTTATTTTGGGGGGATCAGAGAAGGCAATATCAAGGAAGCAAGGCTATTCTGTACTGGCTGGCACTAATGTCAGACATGTTTATGAGCACTGTTTCTTCCAGTACTATAGGTGTGGCCCTACAGCTCCATCAGTGGAGACAGAGAGCTTTCTTCAACATCAAATCTTAAAACTTTGTCTTAGGTCAACTAATTTCACGTGTTCTCTCTAGTCTTCTTGTGTCATATAGAAATCTAAACTCTTCTGTTTTTTGGTAAGCCTACTAGTGTTAATTGCCTAATCACAATTGATCTGTTCATCTCAGACTGGAACAAAAAGACACAAAACGAATCTGTCTTATCAATGCAAATGACTGATAGCAAAGAAAATTATGTTCCCATGGTTAGACTACTGTTGAGTAGAATCCTCTTGCATGAAAAGTATTACACAAAAACGTATGTATATGAATGCAGGTGTTACATTATTTTGGTAATAATTTACTTTAGGTAAAAATTGTTACCAGTCTTTTGAAACAATAAGAAAAAAAAAAACAAAACAAACAATGCAAGAAAAGCAAAGATTAGATGCATTGAGAGGGAACAAAACAAAACAACAAAAAAACCCTCTCAGCAAGCCTATGAAGAACTCCAAAGAACAGGTTAATCCAAGATTCTTCCCAAGTTTCTTTTTCCCTCCTTTCTCCTTACAGCTGACTTTCAACTTAACCCTTTGGCTACGGTTTTTACTATAGCTTCACAGATGAACAGAATATGTCAGTTTCTTTTATAATTTTCATAACACTTTAATGGGCAGTTACTATGCCAAGTACATGACAAAATAATGTAGATTATTTTTTATTATTATTCTTATACTTGCTATTACGGAAACTGGTGAAGCAAGGAAAACAATCAGAATATGAGGTGAATAATACCTATTCTATGCAATCTTTTATTTTATGTAATAATAGTAGAGTATTTTTTGAGATGGAGCCAAATAACTATCTTTGTACCATTGGTAGGAAATACCAGTATTCCCTACATAGAATGAAAGATACCATTTCTGTCAATTTTACTATCACATGGCCTTACAAGCAGCGAGGTAGGCATAGAAACTAATGGAAGAGAGACAGTAGTGTTGAAATGTATTATATGTGAAGATAAAATGTGTCTTTGCATGAAATTGAAGATATTTTTCATGCCTGGGGTAAATACAGTAGAAGAAATCCAAACTGCTCATTTGCACCTGGTTTATATGATTGCATCTTGCCAAAGATGTCCATACAAAGAAATATATTTATATTTTTCTATAACTTTTGATGGTGTAAAGCCTAATCTAAGAAGCTACTCTTCACTCTCTGACCGTGCAGCAGAATGATGAGTAAGAAGAAAATAACAGAATGTGACTCAGCATAGTACAGGTCTGTCATGAAAATGAACAGTTGGGAGCTAAGTATTGGTTGAGATCAGATTCTGAAATGTTCAGCTCTGCTGGGTCTGTGAGGCAAGCTAACAGAGAAAACTGTGTGCCTCAGGGAGCACTGACAGAATTCCAGCAAGATGCACAATGCCTGGAGTGGCAAGCTAGGGTGAAACTGCGCCAGTACCTGAATGTAAAAGGAAAAAGCTGGGGGAGATAAAGAAAGAAAAGGTAAGAGAAACTGCAGGTAGCAACTGAAAAAAGTTCACATATATGAAATAAAATAAAATAATCAAAAAAATGTCAGACTGTGGGCCAGATGTCAGAAATAAAATATAACTCAATAACTGATATATATATTTTAACAGAGATGGCTTCATGCTGCAAGGCTCAGTTCAGGGATGTGCAGCTATGGCGTTTTGGCTTACTGCATCAGATTCAACTACCTTCAGAGACAATGGCTTTATTGTGATAGTAATATAAATAAACAATATAATTAACAGTAACTCCATTGAAAGCAACCAATTTGCATCAGTATAGTAAAACTACCCATGAGAATAAAACCAGAGTTCTACATCTGCATTGGGGTTTAGATTCTGAGTCACACAGAATAGCATGCAAAGGCTTAATGTCAGTCTTTGGTTGAGGCTTATATGTACTAGTTAACCTACTTAATATGGTTTTACTGAGTTATACATAAAAGAAGTAATTTCAAAATCAGAAACTGTGTTTAAGAACATAGTCATTTTAACAATATATTTGCCAATATATTTCTGTGTGAACATGTATCCATAATGACCAAGTCTTGGAATGCAAATGCAGGGACTGTGAGAATGAAGACCTTAGGCCCACTGTAGGAGAGGATCAGGTTCGAGACCACCTTAAGAACCTGAACGTGCACAAGTCCATGGGACCTGATGAAATCCATCCGTGGGACCTGAAGGAGCTGGCAAATGAAGTTGTTCGGCCACTGTCCATCATATTTGAGAGGTCATGGCAGTCAGGTGAAGTTCTAGATGACTAGAAGAAGGGAAATGTAACCCCCATTTTCAAGAAGGGGAAGGTGGAAGACCCAGGAAACTATAGACCAGTCAGTCTCACCTCTGTGCCTTGCAAAATCTTGGAGCAGATTCTCCTGGAAAGAATGCTGAGGCACATGAAAAACAGTGAGGTGGTTGGTGACAGCCAGCACGGTTTCACTCAGGGGAAATCCTGCCTTACCAATTTGGTGGCCTTCTATGATGGGGCTACGGGGTGAATGGACAGTGGCAGAACAGTTGACGTCATCT
>NW_009917442.1:0-25662 GCF_000696875.1 Nestor notabilis | reverse complement strand
AGATTAGATATAAGGAAGAAGTTATTTACAGTGAGGGTGGTGAGGCACTGGAATGGGTTGCCCAAGGAAGTTGTGAATGCTCCATCCCTGGCAGTGTTCAAGGCCCAGTTGGATGGAGTCTTGGGTGACATGGTTTAGTGGAGGTGTCCCTGTCCATGGCAGGGGGGTTGGAACTAGATGATCTTAAGGTCCATTCCAACACTAACTATTCTATGATTCTAGGAAATGAGAGCATTGTCCCTTCTTACCTTTTTTACCTTCAAGACCAGCATGGCTGTGATACTTGTTGCAAAGGGACACCCAATACCCCTTGCAGGGGCCACCCCCTCCCTTCAAGGCTGTGGATGCTCCTCAGAGCCTGACCCACAGAAGAAGGTGCTCTTCCAGCACCCCTGGGGCCGCTGGTCTGCATGGAGGTGGGGTACCTGGGGAAGAAGGTGCTTTTTCCATCTCTCAGTGTTCCCCAGCAGCAGCTCTGTACATCCTGCATCAGCATTCCAGAACATGGAAAGGGTGGTCAGAAGGGGAGCCCCATCCACCCTGTTGCAGCAAGGACAATGTCAGGGTGGATGCTGATGGGATCGGACAGCCTTGATGCTTGCACGCCAAGGGCTGCTGACTTGCCACTGTCCCTTGGTGCCCTCTTCCCACCCCAGCAGAGCCCGGCACTGGCAGAGCTGGGAGCTGCCAGCTGCCATCACGGTCCTCCAGAGCCACGCTCCATGACAGATCCGCTTCCTGCCGCCGCTGCGCCCGGCTCCCGTGTGCAGCACAGCCCTGCAACAGGGTGCTGGGACCATGGCACAGCCCCGGCTCCCTCCGTGCTCCCGTTCAGGGCTTGGCTGGTGGAGCTGTGGAGCCCGAGGCGTTACGCTCATGCTGGGAGGGCTGGGCGTGCGCTGCCGAACGCCTCCGGCTGCAGCTATCTGACACTGCTTGTCTGAACGTTTCTGCCGTGTCTGGCAGCATCGCAGCCAGATCTGGGAGAATCACCGGGCTTCCCTCTTGTGCCCTATTACCACATCGGGTTGGCACTGACAAAGGGCCCTGGGCTCAGTCCCAGCGCGCTGCAGGCTCTGCTTGCTAAGCTGGGCTGACTGCAGCCTGAGGGTTTGTTCAACGGCCAGGGTGCCTTTGAGCCCACAGGGAATGACCTGGAGTGCTCCCAAGGACAGTGATGTGCTAAGTCCAGCTGCTGCCTCTGTACCTGGCCTGTCCGCAGGTTATGCCCTGCAGTGCTTCCCCCATGCCAGTGTGAAGCCCTCCATCCTTCATTTGTAAGTTCAGCTGTAACCCTCTGTTATAAGGCCTCCAGGGCCAACAGGTCCTGCCCGGTTGTGCTACAGCTTGGTGTGACTTTCCTTCTTCTACTTCCCTGGCTCGGTACCAGGGGTGGGTGCCCAGGGTGGTGCTCACCCAGGTGAGCTGGGGATAGCAGCCACAGAACCCTCACTTGCTGTTTTCTCAGCAAAGAACCACCAGTGTTGGCAGCTCCCCAGTCCTCTGATGCGGACAAGGCGTCTCTTCTCCTGGCGCCTGACTCTGGCAGGGAGTGGTGGTGCCCACAGCAGGGACATCCCAGACATCCCATCCTATGCTGCTGCTCTGGGGCTGTGAGAGCCAACAGCTCTTGGTTGCTTTTGGGGGGACCAGCCCTCTGCAGGGAGCAATCCTGGCTCTCCAGACCTCTAGTCTGTTCCAGGCGGGTGATTCCTGTGTTTCTAACAAGGCAGGGGAATAAAATTGAAAGCCCAAGTGAGCAAAGCAGCCAGGCTGAGCCAGGACACGTCAGAGCTGCCTCTGTCAACACCGCTGCTGAGGCAAGCAGGCAGGTCCTTAATTATTGATGGTACTTATGAATAAATGCTGGGGCAGGGAGAGGAAGGTTACAGAGGAGCAGAGGAGCTGCTGCTGGGTGGGGGAGGGAACCTGAGAACTCGCTTGTTTTAAAGGTCATTCAGTTTGGCATCTCTTGCCCCTTTCTCCATAAAACTTGGTGATATTGGAGTCAATGGATTGTGTGTCTTCCTTGTGTGTCTTCTTCTTGCCTCTCCCTAACCTGGCCAGATGGGAGGACAAGGAGGAGGAAGAGAGAGGAAAGACACCCGCAAGGGGCAGTGAGGGAAGGAAAGGGGAGGGAGGAAACGCCATCAGAAATGTGGGACAAACAGACAAATGAGGAGACAACAAAATTAGTAGAGCAGCAAATCCCAACCCAAGTGTAAATAATTTTTCACCATGTGAAAAGAAAGTCTATGTAGGCTCAGATTTATCTTCCCCTTCCTGGAGCTCAAGCCCAGGCAACCTCTGATGCAAAGCAAGAGGGAAGCACATGAAATGAGGCTGGACAAGGACTAGAAGAAGACGCAGGGATCTTCACTGGGGACTGAAATAGTAACAGTGTCTGTGTAGCCCTAGGGACTTGGGGTGGACCATCCTAGGAAGACCAATCTGATGGCAATAGCTCTGCGATAGAGATCCCACAGCCAGCTGAAAAGCACAAGAAGGGCTTTGGACTGGAATCACAGCAGGACTTAGAGGATAACAGCCCCCATGAGAGTCTTAAGTGACTGTGGACAGTAGGACTTCATAACTTAGTCTGAAGCTCCCCAGCTTGCAAAAGCGACACACAGGCGCTGAGTGCAATATGGACTCAGGCGAGGTGGAGCTCCTTTCAGCCTCCTGCAGAGCAGACCCTGCAGGACACGGTCTCCTTCCATCCCCTCTCCAGTTTCAAGGGAGCCATTTCACATGGTGGGCAGCAGCACCCCAATGTCTGGAGCTGGTCATGGGTGTAGCTTTGCTCACCTTCCTGCTGGGAGCCTGTTCAGGTTGCATGAGGGCAGGGTGAGTGGCTCTGAGGTGGGTGGTGGATGTCACGGTGAGCGGCTGTCTGGATCGTGGATCTGGATGCAAACTGGGTGACGTGCTGACATCCTGGGCCTCTTCCAGTAGACTAAGCCCTGGAATGGCATAAATCAGTCAAAATTCAGCCCTTGATTTCCCTCCAGTGGGCTGTGCGCAGGTCAGGAGGGTGGGCTCAGCAGCAGGGTGCTCCTGACAGCAGTGGGGAGGATGGAGAGGGAGCCCCCTTCTCCCAGCCCTGTGGGTTGTGCTGGTGCTCTCTGGAGAGGAGAGGTGCCTGTGCTGCAGCTGAGCAAATCGCGCCTCCCGGCAAGCGGCAAGAAACGCAGCTGCGATCCAGGCTGACTGCAGGGCGCCAGCACTGTCGCGCAGGAGCCGGCTGGCTCTGAAGGGCACACAGCAGAGGGGAGCTGCAGGATCCCCCTTGAAATGCCTCTGCTTGGGCTCTCGGCTCGCCACTGCGGACAGCGTTCTGCTGTGCTGGAAACTCGGTCCAGCTCCAGCAATGCTTCCCAGGAGCCGGGAACCCAGGGACAGAGGCAGGATTCAGCCACGGGGCAGCTCCTGCCCTGCCCACACGCCCTAACACGCTGCTTGTCCCTCAGCTGAACACCTCCAGTGCAGAGCCATCCCCTCCTTTCCCAGGCAGCTGGGGTGCAGAAGGTGAGAGACAGCACCAGCTCGAGGTGTCCCTGAGCTGCTTCTGAGGCATGGGACATCCCACCTCACCACGGGTGCTCTGGGTCTGCGGTTCACTGCTGCAGCCTTGTGTGTGCTGTGCCTGGCTGCTGCGGGAGCAGAGGTCAGTGTAGCTCAGCTCTGCTACCACCGCTAAGATCCCATCACCTCCCTGGAATGAGTCCCATGGGACCTGGGATGCAGCAGCCTGCCCCAGGGCTGGGTGGCAGGGGTGGCTATGGAGAGCTGGGCTTCTCTGTGTGGCACTCTCTCACTTCACAGCCCAGGCTATCGAGAGTGATGCTCCTGCAGCAAAGTGGGATGAGAAAAGGCAAGCAAATACTTTCTGCTCTCCTTTTTCTGAAGCCATTGCACGTGCCCTTAAGAGACCTCGGGGTCCATCTGGACTTACGGAGGTGTTGCCAACCTGACAGCACCTGCTCACAGCAAAAATACCATCCTCTCTTAATGAGTTTCCCGCTTCCTGCCGTCCCTTCTGCGCGCGTGTGTTTGGAGTTGCCAATGTGTGCCCAGGGTACTGCTCACCCCTTAGGTCCTTGATGACTGTAAGGGAATGTAGGCTACTATTCTGGCCAGAGAACTATATTTAAACCCCGTGTTTCATTCCCCAGAGCCCTCCCAGCTGAGCGTTGCTTGGCCTGCCTCTAAACACAGAGCATCCCAGGCAGAAATGTGGCAGCTACTGTGCCACAGCACAGGAAGGATGTGAATGCACTGTCCTTGCGTGGCTGAGAAAGGGGAGGACAGGATGTAAGTCTGTACAGTGGGGGTTCATCAGGAGACCAGCAGGAAATGCTCTCTCCTAGGATCAGTGATGGCCTGGTATGACCATGGCCCAAAACTCAGAATTGCTATTGCAATGACCCATTTACCAGCCTGGGGCGATACAGGCACCACAGATGCCTCCACAGAACTGCTCTTTGGTAGGATAGGATCCATTTTCACCTTCAAGTACAGAGCAGGTTTTGTGCTGCTGAGCTTATGAGATGTAGTCAGCTCATGATTTGGTTATGCAGTAACCTCGTAAATCCTTGCAGGCTCAGAAAGAGGAAGGGAAATTCTGAATTCTGTGCCCAGAAAGGCCAAGAGCAGCAAAGGAGGAGAAAGAAAACGGGCTCCAAGCTGGAAGGTTCCTGCAAGAGTGCCCTGGCTCAGGCAGGAGACGAGCCAGCACCGTGACAGAGGCTGCAGCCTGCTCATTGACTAAGGTTTGTAGGGTTTGTAGGAAGGTGGTGCAGGAGATGCAGCAGCCCTGGGTGCAGGCAGTGCTGGGCTGCTGCAATGCAGAAAAGGCTGTGGTTCCAGCTGGAGGTGCAGAAGTTGAGAAACACAGATACCAAACTGGTGTGGAGATGGTACAGGACTGGCTCATCTCACATATTGCATGGCTGCTGCAGAGCAACTCCCTCCATCTGAGCAGGTCTTCTGGCTGACCCCATGGGTAGCTGTGGACACAGAGAAGCTGGAGAGGGCTGTGCCCATTGAGTGCTACCTGCTCAAAGATGTGCTGCCACCACCTTCAGAGCTGTGTGATGAGCTCTGGGACTCAGTGCTCAGCAGCCTCCTCCTGCACTAGACACCATCTGAAAAGCCTGGCTGCAGAGGTGACCTGAGGCCACCCCTAGACCCCACGCAGGATGGCCAGACTGACACCCCTACACTGCTTTAGGAGCCTTGTGACTCTTGCTGGCTTGTGTGCATGCAGTGTAAGGCTGTGGTGCGCCTTTCCCACTGCCCACCTTCCACCACTGCTTGACCAAGCTATAACTACTGCCAAGTAACGGACACCTTTCTGTTCCCCAGATGGTCTGGAATTGGCTGCAGGATCCGTAAGCCTTCCTGTAGTGGGGGGCAGGGGGCTTTTTTCCTCCCTGTACAGCTGGTATGTCACCCTTAGAGCAGGGAGCCACTTTTCCCATGGGACACAGGAGGGGAAGAGCAGAACTGAGGTGCCAAGTGTCAGGCCTTTCCTGCTCACTCTCTGCACAGTGCTGTGAGCCCAGCAGCTCCCACAGTGGAGATGGACCTCCTTCCAATGGCCCCAACAGCCACCGCTCCAGATGACTCTTCAACAGCAGCCCTTGGCCCTCCAGGGGAACGATGACAGGAGCTCAACTTCCCTGTCAGTGAAGGCATTAACTTGAAGGTCAGCGTGCAGACCCCTACCTACCCTTTCAGGGGCTGTGCAAAAGTCTACAAGGGGTCATTAGTTTTTAAACTAAAAATCAGGCCAAAGGGGGTTAATTTTGTGAGGCTGCTGCTGGAGAGCTCAGGGTCTGCTTCTGTAGCATGGTGCAGGAGCTGCTCAACCCAGTATTCCTCTCCTCCTCCTCACACCTACTCTCTAATACCGAAAGGAGACATCATCTCCTGTAGCAGCTATTAATACAGCAACACAAAAAGCACCCTGGGAAGGTGCTTTCCCAGTAAGCCAGAGCACCCCCTTCCCTCCCCACATCTGGTACCACTGTGGCCCAAGTGAAACACAGGAGCTATGCAATGCCAGTCACTAATGCTGCTTTCAACCACCAGCATGAACCATCCCCTGGGACTCCACACACCCTACACCAGCCTCGTCACAAGGCCCCGAAGCACTGAGCTGGATGTTCCAGCTCTTTCCTGAGTTCAGGTTCCTTGCAGAGATGTTATGAGTACCTCTGCATCCAGAAATGGAAAGAAACTTTGAGAAAGCACTCAGCTGGCTCTGGTACAGCATACAGGAACAGAGGCAGAGTCTGGGGTGAGCAACAACCTGCCCACTGGCAGGGAGATGGCTGAGCTCTTGGCAGTAGGGACCTCAGCTCACAGTCCCCTTTGCAGCAAGCCCTGCTATAAGCTCCCTAACTGTAGGCAGCATTTACTGAATGAAAGGCTGAAGGCCTATGCTCTTGCTACAGCTGTCAGTGCTTTGGGGGAGCAGAGGATGACAGTGGGGAGCACCACCAGCCCTTAAAGCCTCCCCATTCCTTCTGCCTCCAAGTCCTCACATTTATGTCTGACACTTACCCAAGTACAAAAAATCAGCTCCTGGAACTCTGCAAAGATGAGTAGGAGCTGCATGAAGCCTTAGGGACCACGTATGAGATTGTGGGCTGCATAGCCACTGACATGGAGAAGAAAACTTCTCCTCTAATGATGCCTTCAAGTCCAACTCTCTTTTTCCCCAGGTGAGCTGTTCACTGGAGAGAGAAGGGAGAGGAGGCTCTGCTCACAGCAGCTATCCACCCTCTCCCCCTCAGGCAGACAGCTAAAAGTGGGAAGTCTCTCATTAGGAGACTAAGCCATTCTCCACTACATGCTCACTAATCCTTATTTATGTGACAGCCATTTCCTGCTCCCCATCCACCAGCATCACTGTGCTTCCACCTCTCCTCCCCCTCTCCCCAAAAGCTTACAACTACTGCCTCCTCCACCTCCCTCCACAGTGCGAGGCAACCCTACCTAATGGTGAAATCTATCCTTGTCAGGCTGCTGCTGCTGCTCACAGGGTGAAACCTGCTTGTATCACAATCCTGTTGCACTTTTGCCTCAGCTACAATTTGTGATCTCTCTTTATTTAGGTCAATACTGCATCTAAAATAATGGTGTTTTGGCCAGAAGCTCAATATATCACTAACAATGAGTTGAATTTGCTGGGTTTGCTAACGCTTGTGAAAGACAACTAGTTTAAGAGAAAGATCTGCTCACCTCAAAGCTAAGTGTCCTGTTGCAGGGAGTTCCACACTGCAACGCAGCAACAGTTCCCATTCACACAGCTCACCACATCCACGGTGGTTTTTAGGTAGGTGCTGGTAAGGAAGAAGCCAGCAGGCAGTGTGAGAAGGAAGGAGTTACAAGGGAGTGGCAGGAAGAAACAAGGATAAGGACATTCATCCAAAGCAAAGAGATGGAGGCAGGGATGATTAAAAGGTGCAGCTAACAAGAAACATCAGGGGACTGGACACTCTCTACCCTTTAATGGCTTTATGATAACACTGTGCCATCTTCCCATGCTCTCACAGAGCACTTGTGCTGGTCTTGTGGCAAGAACTGCACTGCTCCAGGAGAACAAGGATCTGCTGTTGCAACTCACGCTTTCCGAGGCTCAACCCCCATACACTCATGCTGACGACAGGCAGCATTGTTGTGTCAGTGGGATCAGGAGTGGGGTCTCTGCTGATTCTGGATGGTCAGAAACCAAGTTATCCAATGCACTGGTTGCAGCAATGTTCAGCGTGGCAGCTGTTAAACCTTTCAGATCATCAGGGTATGTGCTCTGCATCAAGCGTCCATGTAGCTTGCAGCTGGGATGCGTACAGCTGTCCTGCCACCAAAGCATCACAGTTTACTCTGAGCAAACTCCAGTGCAGTAGTGAGGGCTCCCTGCATGCCCTTAGCATTTCCACTGCCCTTAGCAACAATGGGAGAGCCTCCTGCCTTCCCTTCCATCTGTGCACAGACAGCCACGGCCCAGTCAGCAGCAGAGAACAGAGGGAGGCAATGCTGGGGAAGAGATATAGAACAAAGTCATTTAGACTCTGGAGCACTCTGCAGTCTGGATAAAGCAAAGTAACAACATCCTCTCCTCAGCCTGGGCCCTCCCTAACCTGAGGCAGTCATGACTGTGAGGACCGAAAAGGCTGAGCTTACATGTTAATACTGTGTCTTGCCCCTGGGCAAATATGGCCTGGAGGATCCAGGGATATCTGTGCCCAGCAGAGACTGAAAGCTTATCTGGTCACAGTACAGTCACCTCAGGTTCTGTCACTGTGTAATTGCACACCAACATTGGGCAGAATCCCAGGAAAAGCTTCAATGGGGAACTGCTGAGCAGCAGGTCCAGTTCCCCTCTGTGGGCAGAGTTCTGCTTACCTTGGACACCTGACAGGCACAGAGCACCTCACCAGAAGCCTGAGGACTGAGCAGCAGCACTGATGAGCCAGGAGACTTGTCACACAGCTGGTTCACTACTTTCATGAGGATCTAGGAAAGGCAGAGAGCAGACGGGTCAGGCTACAGCAGAGGTGACTGGCATGCAGCAGAAAATGTGCCCAGCAGCTCCCTCTTACCGCATGCAGCACCTGAGGCCAACAAGAATTACTTCTGCAAGAATTACAAGTGGATTACTCACAGAGAGGGAATCAGCTGGGACAGTATCAATGATGACAGGTTGGCTGCAATGTTTTGCTAGCAGGCTTTGTGCCTTCTCTTCAGCCTAGAAGAGGAAACACATTTGCAGGGCTACAGGTGGCAGAGTAGGCTGGATGGCGATCTATACATGCAACATATATATAAAAGGAATGGAAGTACTGCTCTGTGGCATAGAGGGGAGATATATTTCAACACAAGTCAAAGCAGAACTGGCAGACTGAAATCTCCACATGGAAACCTGTATAACCCTCCTTCCTCAAAAGCAAGCAGATATGAACCCCTGTCAGAAGTGGAATAGACAGTGACCTGTTCACTCCCCAGACTCTCTCCTGGACATACACATTGCCACATACCTCAGCAAGGCTTCTGTGGCAAGAT
Source organism: Nestor notabilis (assembly GCF_000696875.1). Classification (NCBI taxonomy): domain Eukaryota; kingdom Metazoa; phylum Chordata; class Aves; order Psittaciformes; family Psittacidae; genus Nestor; species Nestor notabilis. The sequence continues at coordinate 16,590 of NW_009917442.1, read as the reverse complement.
GCTCCTTCTTTAAGAAAAATATAGTTCTTGCTGAGAACGCTAAGTGACCAATAAGCATTTCCAAAGGGCTTTTAATAATGCAATATCCATATGGCTAGGAGAAATGCTCTGTCCTGCCACTGTCTTACTGTATAACCTCACAACACCCACTATCAGGGCCATCTCATCTCCATGTATAAACAAGGAGGTGATGCCTATCTGCCTGTTGGTGTTTGCTAAAGCACTGGTATGGGGCTCTCCATCCTCACAGGCAGACACACATGGGGATTCTGCAGGTGCCAAAAGCCCAGCCAGTCATTCACTGCCCATTTTTAACAATGGCCCTGGTTAACGCCAGTGAAATCAACCTAACACAGGGCTCCTGTTGCACTCTGTGTGATGGTACCTGCTTCCTAATGGGACCCTAGTGACTGAGTGGCTGTGAAGTGTGACAGAGACACCAGCTCTGCTGGTATATCCACACAGTGCTATCAGCAGGCTGCAGGTTAGCGTGCTGCTGCTACAGTACCTTCTTCATCTCCAGTTTCTTGATGGCCGTGTTAGCGGTTCGCTGCAGTGCTTTTAGGATGGTCTCTAGTTCTCTTCTTTGCCACTGGGGCATTGCAGTGTCAGTCACCACCTGCAAGACAATTTGTTGTGTAAGGAAACTAAACTGTACCTAGACATTATCTGCTAGTTCTCTAGGAAGTCAGGCTGGAGCCTGGCCTCTTTCCAGACTCTCCTATACCCCAAGGTGATCAGGCCTGGCAGTCACTGTGGTATGTAGCTTTCTTTTCAGTTGGACACCTAAAGCCTGGGAACCCTCTTCCACTGCTTTACCCTCCCCACCATTGTCTTTTCTCACATTCCCTGTGGCAGCAGGTGATCTGCAACAGAGGCACCTAGACGCTGGTAGAAATCTTTGTGATAAAAGAGGCAGTAGCAGATAGCAACTTGCCCTTGCTATTGACCTTGGTAAGATGTGAACCTCGTAGGGAAGAAGTCATGTGCCTCACGTGTATAGAGCCTACGCTGGCATCTTTCTGTAAAGGAGTGTAATCCTTACTTTAGTCAACCGACCCACTTCTTTAGAGAGGTTCTGCATCTCAGGAATAGAGGTGCTTCTTTGCTTGATTCGTAGGGAGACAGAGTCCACTTCCATAGCCAAGCACTGGCCTACTTCCCGAGCCTGGAGAGATGCAAAGAAAGAATGCTTCAAATGCAGCAACAGAAAGAATGAGCAGGGATGGAGAAAGTGGGGAGGCAGCAGGGTCATAAGCACTGGAGTGCTGCTCAGGATCTAGTGGGAAGAAACCTACAGAGGCTTTAAGAACAAGTGTTCTGAAGAGATTCTAGTAAAAAGTTTCTCTCTAGACTTGCAACCAAGACTAGACAGTCACACCCAAGGGAACAAGTTGTCGTGTATTCGTTTTTCCTCAGTATCTCACACCAACTCATCAGGATTTCAATGAGAAAAACAGGAGCCCTGCTTACTTCTTAGTGCTCATTTTTCGTTATCAAAAGCAATCTTGAAATTACTGACTAAAGAAACAAAAGAAACACTAAAAGTAAAGAAAACTCCTCAGCTGCTCAAGCGTATTTCCTGAGTTCAGCTGATCTTGGTGTATATTTTTTATTGCTTTTCCCAACACCAATGCTACCATTACTAATAACTCCCCCCCGCCCACAAAAGACCAAATCAAAAACTTAATACAAGCTTTTTTCTCCAGTGACAATCCTTATAGTTTGGAGCATTTCCTCCCTTCCAGATCTCTGCGCCCATGATGGTCCTGCAAGACTTTAGACCAGGACAGCACAGAGAAAAGCTGTGGACAGTAAGGACTCCTCTGCCTAGCTTGCACACTCATCCCTTGTTTCAAATCACTCTCTGTGACTGATTATTCTCCCCTGTCTGATTAACACATGTACACAGCTCATCCTGGGGGCTCTCCAGGTCAGCACTTCCAGCAAAGCATGCAGATGTGCCCTGCAGCTTTTCATTCCTCTGCACTAAGAAAAGCCTTCCAAGGGACACAGATGCAGAGGGGACAGCCAGCCAAAAAGCAACAGATTTGCAGGGGTGGGCTTTGCCTTTAGTCTTCCCAGTTCCATTGACAGTGAGTCACTCTCTTCTGACTGTACCTTTAAAGGAAGCAGGCAAACTCCTGGGGCCCCCCGACACTTCCAGATATTTAAAGGACAGAGTGATCTCAAAGACACAATAGTAGGTTTTTTGCTTTTTATACAGACCAGAACCACATTTTAGAAGAAAAAAGACTAAAGAAAAGAAGCAAAAGGGCTGTACGAATGAGGCCAGAGCCCTGTAATCATGAAGTGCAAATCCAACTGTGATAGGCAGGAGGTGAGCAAGAGGTGAAACCAAGGCACAAAGAATCACACCTTTGTGCACCTTCCCAGGGATTGGAATTTATAGTCCAGAGGAGATACGGATAGGTGATATATATATATCAAATAGCTTCCTGATATTTTTGTGCCAAGTTCTTATCTTGGAAAAGGGGGTCTGAGGTGGGGAATAAAGGCCAAGGAGACAGGAGACTAGGATGGGTGGGATGGAGGTGAATAGTGAGGTACGGCAACAGAGCTGAGTCCAAGGGTGAAGAAGGAAGCCAGATCAGGCACAGCAGGGATGCTCCAGCCAAAGCATGGGGAAGCTAATTGTCTGTGCAGTAACCTACAAAATCGAGTCTTTCTGGCATTGTCTCGACATGTCAGAAATCTCAGCTCCCCCCTTCTTACCTGTTTGGCTTGTCCCCCTGTCACGGCAATGACACGGCTAATCCCTTTAACAAGCTGACGCTCATTGATGATAGCCAGATCTTCCACAGCTCCTGTCTGTAGAAGGTGCCTGCAAAGTCAACAGAGAACAGGAAACAAGCTGCTCTCTGGGAACAGAAATCAAGAAGCCAGCTTTCCTTTTCGATAAGGCTCAAGTCCAGCAGCCCCTTGCCAACCCAAATAGCTTCAGTCTTTTTCCATCCCTAAAATCCTGATGGCACCTTGTCATGCAACAGACAGAAGAGCTGAGGCTACTCCAGAGGAATCTCTGTGCTACCCACCCACAAGGCTGCTGTCAAATGGTGCATAACAGCCAAGTTCTGTCTTTTCTTTCCTTCAGCAGTGGGATGAATTGGGATTTTTCTCTTCTACTTGGCTGCTACTAGATCTTGTAGAATATACTTTTTTCCTCCAATTCCACCATTCTCTTGCCAGGCCAGCTCACAGACTGGCCAGTAGACTCCAGTCATAATGTAGCTATGCAGACACAGGGCACTGACAATCTCCCCTTTCTTTCTTGGCTCTTGAACACTGGATATGAAAACAACTACAGTGTCTTAGGTTCTATTACCACAAGTAATCATTTCTGCTTCACAACAATTGATCATTTCCACTCCCATGCAGTTTCTTGTCCCACTACTCCCACAAGAATGATCTCATGACTAGAAAGTTGCTCATTTTCAGCTGTATCTACTCAAAAGCCAATTCGTTCCTGTTTGGGTTTTTTGTGTGTGTCAGCATTGTATTGAGATGGATTAACTGTTCTTTAACTCTCATTATTGCTAAAAGCAGAGGAGGGCAAAGATGATTAATTAAAATAATCAGAGTGGTCTCAAGGTCTGACAATCCTCTCAGAGCCTTCTGCTGGGTTCCCAGCCCTCCCGCAACCCCAAAGCGAAAGCACTGCAATGTCGGTGTGACAGGCCACACACTCCTCTTCCACAGTCTGCTGGTGACTTGTTGCTTCCAGGTTGGTTTCAGACTATGAAGCAAGGAAATATGCTTTGCATTTCACTGAAGTTTTCTCACCCTGGGACTTCCAAAGCTTTCTAACTAGCCCATCAGGTCCTCACAAGATCTTTCTGGTGAGGAAACTTAGTTGCACAGGTACAGGGAGTGGGGCTTGCAAGAATGTCTCTACCTCAGCCACCAGTGCCCACAAACACAACTTCTGACTGCAAGCAAAAGTCACTTACGTCCCACAGCAGAGCTCCACAGAGGTCTGCATTGCAGCCTCAGAGTCGCGGGTCAGCACACTCTCCACAGGGACCCCCAGGGACACTATCCTCACTGGATCTGGATACCCCTGACAGAGGAGACAGGGATAAGCAGCTAACAACATGGTCCTTCAGGGGCGCTTACACACTAACTACTGACTTCAGGTGTCTGCCTCATTTTTACCCTATTCTAGAGTAGCCCCCAAGTCAGGGCAGCACTGCTTCTGCCCAGTACCAACCAGTACAGGGAGAAAGAACAACTGGGTGACACTACAAGCTTTTATCCAGAGAAATGAGCAGAAAGCCTGTTCATCACCAGCCTCTACGTTTTACAACACAGTGTCCCGAGATCTCATCTCTGTCCTATTTTCCTTCCTGAGTTTCGGGAGCCAATTCCCTTGCAGAAACCCGTTGCATCAACATCTCTTGTGACCCAGGCAACTGCTGCTGAAGGAGAAGGCTCACGGAGATGCACGCTGACATCCTGTCATACCTCATCCACTGCACGGAGTCCCTGAACTCTTCTTGCCAATGTGAGGGGGACCTCAGCCATATGCACAACCTCATTTCGTTTGATCACATCCTGGACCACTTGCTCTACTTCCTGCAGCTGCTCCACAGTCACAGGGCCCTGAGGAAGTAAATCAGACACCTTCAAGAGAAGCTTCCTGAGAAGTACAGAACAAATGAGAGAGAACTGGGACAGCCCCCTCCAAGCAACTCAACTTGGGCATACCACTTTCCCCTGGCATCTCACCTTTCCTACTTGTAAAAGGGAATTGAGAGCATCATGAGCCTCCCACCAGTTCCTCCCATAAGGGATAAGGATTTTTGATACAAGAGAAGCAACCGAACTCTTCAGTGCTGCAATAAGTGACAGGTTACCAGGGCCAGTGTTCAGTCTGACCGAACAGCTTCCAGTTCCCAACTGCTCTCACCTGGATGACATCAGGAACGTACCACAGCCAAGCTGGTGAATCTCTCAAAGATACCTCTACACTACTCAAGTCTTGCTAAGTCCTTTCCCTTCTGACCCTCATTCATCCACTCAGCAAACCCTGTTCAGAGTCAGGTCAATGCAAAGCACAGCCAGTCACGTCCAGAGGACCTAGTTTCATTGCTCAGGTAAACCATGACCTATCTCTAAATGAGTGATTATGGCAAGAGGAGAAAAAACCCTGGGGAGGAGGCCAGTACTGAGGTGTTGGTACTGCCTAGAACAAGCAAACACAAGTCGAGAGTCACCTTGGTATTAAAGTCGAAGCGCAGCCGCTCTGCTGTCACATGGGACCCTCGCTGCTCTGTGTGCTCTCCCAGCACGTGGCGCAGCGCGAAGTTCAGCACGTGGGTAGCAGTGTGGTTTGTCATGCACGCCAGCCGCCGGGCCTGAAACCACAGAGAGGCTGGCAGGAAGTGCTGGTTCCCGACAGCTCCCGGGAGCAGGGGTTGGCAAGAAGACATGGGAAATGTTCCATGTCAGGGGATGAGAGAAGATGGGGGGAAAACCAATGGGTAGTTCAGCTGTCAGGTACTGCACAGGGCAGATCTAACTTCTGCTATGGGATCACCTCTGTAAAACAGCATAGGATAGGCTGGGTACCTCTGGACAGACCAGTGGCTCATAGAAGATCAGAGTCACTTGTGAGGTCTCCTTCCCACTGCACAACATGATGAAGAGCAGTCTCAGGAATATAAGGGACAAGACTCTGATGTGCCCAATTTACTCAGGACATCACAAGATTCTCAGAGCAATGCTGGAAAAAGGTTAAAAGCAGCAAGTTATCACCTCATCCACAAAGAGCTGCACTTGGTCACCAGCACGCAGGGTGTCCACAGCAGTGACCTCGTGGATCACATAACCACCACAGAGACGAACTGACTCCACAGGGAAGAGTATGTCCTAAACAAAAAGACAGAAAGATGAAATTAAGGACACAGGGAAAATCCAAATACCTGTGCTAGGTGCCTGCTTGATCTGACTGGGAAATACAACCCCTTAGATCCCTAAAAGACAGCGATGGACTGGGAAAAGCAGGGAGAAGCTTACTGTGAATGTAACCAGAGAGTCTCAGACCTTCCCTGTGTCCAGCCACTCGCTGCACAACATGTTGAGGCTGTCAGCTTGCAGTGGAGGAGCAGTAACATCACCCATGCTGATGAGTTTTCCTAACAAGCATGCTTGTCCATGAGAAAATGGACAGCAGCTGCCAAGGCACTTGTCTCAGGCATCCAAGGTGCCATTTCAACTTCACTGGGCTGGCAATAGAAACTTGATCCCCACTTCAACTTGAGGAGAAGTGCTGAGCAAGGCATTATCACATTCTGCAAGGCTAAAAAGGCAGCATCAGTGCCTAGAGGTGATTCTCAAAAGCTGGAATGTGGGAAGGAGAAAAAGCTGCACCCCATGTTACTTCCCAGGAGAGGGCCAAAGCTCTCTCTTTAGCAAGGTTGAAGGAATATGCTGCAGAAGTGGAGGTCCTCCCTGATGCTTTTGGGAGGAATAAGAGTTCTTGCCCAGGCTCTCAGGTGGGCACTGCTTGCAGTTGTCCAGGACTGGCAAGAGGTATTACTCAGCTCAGAGATTCTCTGATTATTGATTGCCTTCTCTCTGCATTGCAATCTCAGCTGACAAGAATGAAGCACACTGAAGGGAGACCCAAGAAGACTTTACAGTCTTCCCCTGCAAGACAGGATTTCAAAGGGCTGACAGAGACAACTAGAGCAGCAGGTACACCTCTGTGAAGTTACTGCTGCTTCTTAACCACCCTACCAACCCTGATGCAAAGCCAAGGTAACTGTCAGGAGTCAGCAGCTAAGTAGATTAACACAGTAAAACAGCCCATCATTTGGGGTATTCTGCCTGGCCTCGGTACCCACAGTGGCCTTGAGTTCAGGAAGCAAAGGATCTTACCTGCTGCCCTAACCGTATCATGTAGCCTTTGTCACAGTCTTGCCCACCCTGCTCTGCATAGAAGTTAGTCCTGTCCAAGATGACACCACAGCGTTGCCCTGCCCCAGCCTCCTTCTGGAGAGACTGATCTCTGTACAGCATCAGGACAGTGGCCTGGCATGGGCTGAACTCTGTCAGGAGAAAGAAGATGGCAGCAATTAGCGCATACACCCTGTCAGATCACAGCAAGAAAGGAGAGGTCACTTCCCCATGCCAACCCTGTCAACAGCCAGTCTATTCTGAAAGCTGGCACCTTCCTTTGCCTTGGTAGGAGAGGAACAGCTGTTGGCAGAAAGCACAAAGGAGCTGTTATTTGGAACTACATCACCCCTTACTTACCTAGCGACAGACCTGCTGAGTAGTAGGTAAGCAGACAGGGACACCCAATCTAGCTCCACATGAGCCTGATAGAACAAGATGTGACACAGACACATCTGCATCTTTCTACACTGCAAGCTTATTACACCTGCCTGCCTTCTATGAAGGGATGACACACCTGGTGGACAAGAGATAACAGGGATGTTGCCTTCCTTGATGCAGCAAGCTTCTAACACGCTCTTCTGTAGGCTCCTTGAAGCCAAATTTGGGCAATATGGGCTGGACGGGTAAGGTGGTGTGTATAACTGGCTGGGCAGCTGGCCCCACACAGAATTGCTCAATAGTTCAATATTCATTTACTAGTAGAACTACTTTGTGGCTGATATTAGGGCAAATACCATTTAAGACCCTTCTCTAATGACTATACACTACAAGATGGGATGTACCCGTATCCTGCTTGTGTATGTCAATGAACTGCTGGGGACTGGCTGACACATTGAAGAGCAGAGCTGCTTTTCAGAAGCATCACAGCAGGTCAAAGAAATGGATTGACAGAAACCTTGCGGTCCTCAGAAGCAAGATGAACACAAGTCAGCAGGGTGCCCTTGCAGCAAGAAAGACTGCCTGCCTGCTGGGCTATATGAACACAAACTCAGCCAGCAGGTCAAAGAAAGTGGCTATTCACCCCTATTTAGCATTTGTGAGACTACATCTAGAGTGCAGGAAATTCCAGTTTTAAAAAAAGCCCAACTTTTTCAAGCTGAGGGATAAAGAACAGGGAACAGAGAGATCTCTGTCCTTAAAGTTACTGAAAACTTAAATAGAAAAGGCTCTGAGCAACTTGATCTGACTGTGTAGCTGACGTTCCTTAGATCAAGACTTCCAGAGATCCCCTCCAACCTGAATTATTCCACAATTCAGAGACTGAGGAGGTGGGACAGCAATAGCTTGGAGATTTCAGCCAATGTCACTGCTGGGCTTTTTTCCTCCATTATGCTATTGCTGTAGGATACGCAGCTTGATCTGCCTCACTTTCTGTACTCAGCTATCTCTAATTGTCTGTGACAGCCACACCACCTCTTACTCTCTGTGGTTTAGCTTATGCCTTCCCTAGACCACCAGCAACCTTAGTTACCCTAAATGATAAAAAGCCTGCACTGGCATCTAGTGGTCTGCCAAAGAAATAACAAGTGCAAGGCTTTAAACTTCTACCTAATCCGTTTGCATAATTATGCTTCATTCCTCCTAGCACTTGCACCCAGAAGTCTAATTGTTGGGAAGAGAGTCATGTCTAGAAGAAATCAACAGTCTCTTCTTCACCACTGCACAGTGATACCAGCCCGCCACTCACAGACTTGTCACCAGCTCAGAGCCTTCCTGGGGACACACCAACAGCGAGAAGGAAAGCACCTACTTTGGGATGAGGTACAGGGACAGAAAAAATGTGGCAGCAAGGTGGACAGGTTTGAACCACAAAGTACAAGCTCTGCATGCATGAGGTTAGGCAGTAGCCTTGTGAGGGGTTCTAGTGCCCTCAGGCAGAGGTTGCCTTACAGACAGGACCTGGCCACTTACCATACTGACCCTGCTGCCCAAGTGTGTAGGAGTACTTTGGAGAGTCATCAGTAGCAGGCACGTTGTTGCTCTGCAGCTGAGCCAGCGAGTGCACATCGAGGTGTGTGTTTGTGTCCTCCAGCTGTCCTGCCTGCAGGCCACCAGCCTTCCGCTATGGCAGAGAAGCACAGAATCAACTAGGCTGGAGAAGACCTTTAAGATCATCAAGTCCAACCATTACCCCAGGATTGCCAAGACCACAACTAAAGTGTATCACTGAGGGATATGAGCAAATGATAGGAGATAGCTGGGAGCACTCGTACTGATAACTGGAGCTGTAAGACTAGGAACAACTTCTTCACCTTCCTGGAAAATGCTTGTTTAGATACAAGCTGATGGAGGCTACTACTAAATCAACCCCATTCCTTCAAACCGCACAAGCATGCAATACCAGCCTGTGCTAGCCTTGAGGCAGGCCATAACCAACAGACAACACAATCCTCCTGGCACAGCTTGCTATGTAGCTATGAAACTTCCAGACCATTAAAGCTCAGGAGACCAAGGTCTTGAACCGATTACTGCATGGGGCGGTGGACAATGCAACTCTTCCAGCACTAGAGACCAAGGACATTTTGTAAACTCTGCATAAATCACTTGCTGTTTGGGCTGTCTAAGCTGGCTGTGCTCTGGGTGAGGAGCTGGACTAAATGACTGACAGAGTATGCTCCTAAACTATATAATACTACGATAACCTTCACTTGAGCAACTACCAGCATCATGAAACACTTCTACTGATCTCAAGAGAATCACCAGCCAATACCTCTCAGTCCCACACCCAAAAGCAAAGGCATTGTGACCCCAGTGGGGTCTCAGACCTACTTCCTCTTCAATGAGAAGGCACATGGCCCTGTGGTGCATTCAAAGGGCCTCAGCAGTGACAGGAATTCTGCCTCCATGCTTACAGGAGAGAGGAAAGGCTCTTAATTATTTTGACAGAGTGAGTATCCTTCTTACCTTTGCATCTTCCAGAGCAAGTTCATTAAAAGCAGCTGAATCCAAACTGATTCCCTTTTCTTCAAGCATCAAGTCAATCAGATCCAGAGGAAATCCCAGATTCCCATACAGAGACCAGGCCACCTCAGCTGTAGGACAAAAATAAGAACTCTGTGTAAACACAGAAAGCAAAAATGAGATCTCAAGATTTGCTTGGATGGGATCAGTCTACTGTGTGCCTTGGTAACTGTATTCACCTGTGTTGTGTTCAAACAGTAATGGGGAAGAGAAGCCATGCAGTTGTTCTTGCATGAGACCAAGTATTCATGATGCCCCACAGCCCTATTCCTGCTAAAATTCAGTGCAGCACATTTAGACAGGCAACTGTGCTGCTTGAGTCCCCAGTTCCTTCTTTCAGCTGTGACTTGTAAGGACCTAGTTCATCAGTCAATAAAGCAGCAAAAGAATGTTTCTAACTTGCCTGGTGGCTAGTTTGTTGTGAGAACGAAGTCCCAGAAAACAAAAGCAGTCTGGAGAAAGGAGTAACATCTACACCTCTGCCAGGGCTACTGAAAACACATGGGAGATGCAGACATCTACCAGTATTGACTGCAATGCTTTGTGAGGGCCTGGATCAAACCATCTTTAAGTACAGCTTGTCACAGGAGGGAGACTAACCTGGGAATTTCGTGGAGGGCTCCATCTGCTGCAGTGTCCGCTCGATGATGCGCCTCCCGCGCTCAAGGGAGGACAGAAAAGTGGCCTCGTTCTCATTGATGATATCCATGATCTGCTCAAGGATCAGAAGAAGGGTTAGCCACACCACCTCAGGGACTTCCCCAGCTCAACTCAGCCCTGCTACAGTCAGCTCAAAGCAAATCGAGCAGCTGTCTAACAGAGGTACTGTGTCTGTTGAACCAGCCTTTTTGTTCTGTAAGCGTGCATCACAACATGGCTCTGATGCACTACCGAACAGTGCCAAAGTAATTGTGCCTCCTATCACTGTTCCTGTCAAGTAAGTATTGACCATCCACCTGGGAAGGTTTTAGGCTGACAAATGCTCCCTTGTCAGACATTCATGTGTGTGACCCAATTAAAACCGCATGGCTGGAACAGCCAGAGAAATTGCTTGTCAGAGTTGCTGTCAGCAGAAGCAAGCCAGGACTAGCCTGAAATCACCAACTCTCTTTGGAAAAAGGCTAGGACAGGCTGTACTTGCACCCAACAAAAGTAGCTTTTTTAGAGCAACAGCTACATCATACCAGGACAAGCAGTCCTTGGTAAGGATCTAGGAGAGCTCTCACAAGAAAATCTGCCACAGATACCTCTCTTGCCCACGATGCAAACATGTTCCCAGCATGTCTCAGCCCACCCATGAGAACATGGTTATGGAGGAGTATATACATACTCCTCCAGCTAAGTCCCAAAGAAGGACTGACTTTGCCCGACAGCAGTGCCTCACAGAAATAATGAGATGGAGGTTCTCTCCAGGAGATCCCATATCACTCACCTGGCCTGTATTCTTTGTCAGCTCTGGATAAGCATCTCCCTGTGGAGTGAGCCTCAGTTAGTGATAACATCCTCAGCACCTTCCTCAGGGGATCTAACATCATGCTATGAGCATTACAGAGGTTTCTCAGGCAGGTGAGCGTGAGAGGAGCCCCAGGGCGCAGCTCCAGGACCAGCAACACAGGTGAAGAATCACACATAGGACTTTCAGCTGCTATTACTTTGCTATCGCCCTGTGACCTGCCTCTGCTAGCCCCTGCACAGCATCTCTTGGCAAACACATCCATTCACCTTAGGAAGAAAGTATCATCTTTTAGGATGCTGTTAGTACTCACAGAGACCAATTTCAGATGGTTTAAACCAGACATAACAGCTTGGAAGCCACTGCATTTAGGGAACAACAATGTGTACTTGCAGACACTTACACACACACTTGTGCTGACTGTACCACTGGTCACACTGGGGCCCCTCCCATCACAAATGATCAGGAGACAAGAGATTTTTAGTGCTGTGAGGCACAGTACCAGATACATCCTCTTAGAGCTCCTTTACATCCAAGATTGTCTCCTGACAGCATACAGTAAAGAAACATGGGGCTGAACAGGACATGTATGACACTCTTTACCCCCAGGACAGCAGTTTTTACTCACCAGCACTTCCACTACGGTAGGCACAAGGGAGGCCAGGAGCCCAGGTGGAGCATGAAAGACCTCAGAGCAAAAGCGGACAGCCCTGCGCAGGATCCGACGCAGCACTAGTCTGGGAACAGGACAGGATTTGCTGGACAGCCATGTGAGCACCCTTGCCTAGCTCTCACATCCAGCATGCCCCCACACAGCTCCTCTGGCCTCATCTATTGCCACAGGCCAGCTGCTCCCTACACTGTACACCCATCGAAAGATAAGCCTGCAGATCAGAACCTCTTCCAGGCTCTCACCTTCCTGCCTCCCCAAAGCTCATGCACTCCCTATCTTGGGCCCACACCAGAACCTCTCCCCTGGCTGTCTATATTCCTTTCTAGAACTAACTCCCTCCACCCTATACCATCTCCTTATGTTCTTACTCTGCTCCAGAGAGACCAGGATAGATGCCATCAGTGATGCACACGCACAGGGTGCGCACATGATCAGCCACCACACGGTAAGCCATATTCACACGGTCAACATCAGCATCCCCGACCAGACCTCGGTATCTGGGCCCCCTGCAGCCCTGAAAGAGAAAGTAAGGAGACAGATCAGCAGAAATTAATGGCAGCAGAAGGTAAAGTTTCAATGCACAAAGCAGCCAGCTAGAGTTGACATCATGCTTCTCAGCTACATCTGAACTGTGTGAATCTAAGATGTACTTATTAAATTCTTCCAGAGCATTATAGACCAAGAGTTCCAGGTCAGCCAATGCCATGGCACTGTGGAATTTAAGAAACTTTGGAGGAAAAATGGATCACTAGTGGTAATATCTCAGCACATGTCCAGCCTGGAATTCTTCCCAGTTTCCCTAGAATGCTGCTCTGGACCTGGCTGGACATACCTCCTGTCTGAAACTACCACACAGTGACATATGTAGAGAAGGCTGTGCCATGGCACCAGGCAAGAAGTCTGCATTCAAGCAGCTTCTGCTTAGCTGTGACTCTAAGCAGAAGCACTGTTACCTTGTGAATGGCATCCAAGATGGGAGTGAAGAGATCTGTGTCGTAGTTGGAGCGCTTGTTTTGCAGAACTGCCACCAGCCTTTCCAGGCCCATTCCTGTATCCACATGATGCTGAGGCAAGGGAAGCAGATTCCCCTCCACCTCTCTGTCAGCCAGCAAGGAAAAAGAAAAGACAAAAGAGAAGCAAGGGTCAGTTCAGAGGCAAAGAAAAGGAGCAGGTGAATTAGAGAATACAGGAGAGTGACAGGGGATGGAAACAGCAGGTGACCCAACAAAAGGAAGTTCAGGAACAGGACAACAGCAGCCTGCCTTGTCAGGCACTGTCAGGCAGCCAGAATCTGACCATCAGACAGTCAGGACAGACAGCAACAGAGGGAAAAAGGCCTTCCCTGAGCAGCAGCCAAAGGCCACTTCTCCATTTGCAGGTGTCTCCAGGCTGCTGCAGACCTCAAGAGACCTTTGGGATGCAGCAGTGAAGGAGAATAAGCAACAGAGGTTGAAGAAAGACAGGACAAATAAAGCAAAGGGGACCAAGAGCCACTGTTGTGGTTCAAGCCCAGCCAGCAACTTGGAACCACGCAGCCGCTCGCTCACTCCCCGCCCTTTTTCCTCCTCCCTCCGCTCCCGGAGGGATGGGGAAGAGAATCGGAGGAATGTAACTCCCACGGGTTGAGATAACAGCACTCCAGTAACTAAGGTATAATACAAACCACTACTGCTACCAATAATAATGATAAGAGGAATAACAAGGGAAAAGGACACAACCGCTCACCACCCGCCGACCAATACCCAGCCCGACCTGAGCAGCAATCTGGGCCTTCCGGGTAACTCCCCCCAGTTTATATACTGGGCATGACGTGCTGTGGTATGGAATACCCCTTTGGCCAGTTTGGGTCAGGTGCCCTGTCTCTGCTTCCTCCCGGCTTCCCCTCCTCCCTGGCAGAGCATGAGACTGAGAAAGTCCTTGGTCGGAGTAAACATTACTCAGCAACAACTAAAAACATCGGTGTTATCAGCGTTGTTCCCAGACTGAAAATCAAAAACACAGCACTGCACCAGCTACTAAGAAGGAGAAAAAATAACTGCTGTAGCTGAACCCAGGACAGATACACTGGATGCAAATCCAGAGCTTCCCTTCTTGTTCCTGTACTGTTACTTCCTGGAAAGCAGTGAGATGTCTGAGAATATACACATATGATTTTGGAGTCAGACAAGGGGGAAGGACTCTGGAGTTAAGACCAGATGCACGGTACCTGCTGTACTGCATGAAGACCAGGTTCCAGATCTCTACTACATCGGGGTTGCCCTGGTTCACCAGTGCTGCAGCATTTCTGCCACCACCCACATGGTCATAGTGGATCTCTGTGCAGGGACCGCAGGGACCTGTGTCCCCCATCTCCCAGAAATTGTCCTTCAATGGAAAAGGAAGCACGTGGCTGGCAGGCACCCTGGAAAGGCAAACAACAGAGGTAGCAGCACTGGGGCATGCACACAAAGTACACAGTAGCCTAGATCACAGAGAAAATTGGAAGGCGGGAATCCTTTCTGACTACTATAAACTCAATAACCAAACACGTTAGGATTCCTTTGCTTCTGTTCACACAGAATTACTCTCCTTAGCAGGAACAAGCTGAACCAAACCAGACAGAATCATACCCACTGCCCAGAACGGCTGGCAAATACAGCCTGGCTCCTGCTGATAGAGGCAGGGTCTCCACTGGGTCTGTGAAGCCACCTTCCTCCTTGGAGGGAATTCCAGCAGAGCTAAAACCTCATGACAGTGGACAAGGCTGAACACCAACAGTAGCACAGAGCTGGTTGCCTTGGGTTCAAAGCCCACATACAGCCTGGAACAAGACCCCAGAGCAGAGCAGCACTCCCTGCAATGGCTTCACTTCACACTGAAGCAGCCATTGCTAGCTTTCAGAGGAGAATGTACTCTCTGCAGCTCATTACAAGCAGGAACAAAGGATCAGAGATCCTTCACACACTTCATCCAGACCAGCCAGCCTTAGGTACACAGCTCCCCAGACTGATGATATCTGAGAAACAGCTTAAAGGTCAAGTGCCCCAGAGCACCCAGAGCCCAGTTGACTTTCAACAGTTCAAACAAACCAGAAACAAAATGAGTTTAAAACACAACTTTTGGCCCTTACATCTGATTCCCATCAAATAAAGAGCAAATGGAGACTCTGGAGACCAAAGTGTCAGCCCTGCTGCTCAGAACCATTTCTCTGAGATGCTTACCCCAGGTGAAGCCATATGTCCCTGCACTCCTCATCTGCACTCAGCCTCAGCGAGGAGTCTCCACCAAAATAGGTGACGTAGAGACGATCTCTGGGGATCTCGTAGACCTCTGTCAAGAGCTCCCAGGCCATGCTACATGCCTCCTCCTGAGCAGGCAGGGAACACAAACGAAGTACAGTAATCCAGGATGCACAGCAATGCAGGAAAGCTCTTTAGAATGGGAGTCAAGCACCAAAAAAGTTAATTTCTGTTAATTTCTGTTGCTCTCTCCCTTCCCAATTTTAAGATGTATCACAAAGAGTAGGATGAGGGTCTGGTGAGTGAGATGGCCCACTGCTGCCTGTGTGAAACTGACACCACTACATTGTTGGGAGACCTTCAGGATCACAGCACTGTCTGCAACCACGTACTTACTAGGAGAGTTACTGGCAAAAAAAGATAGCATCTTTTATCCTTCTCCCCTTTTCAAACTTTGTAGTAACAAGCATCAAATGAACTGGTAATCTCTTACACACTGAATGGTCAACACTGGCACTCACATAGAGAACTGTGATTCGTACGTGTTCACGTGATTTGACAGGCTGAGTGCTTCCAGAGCCTGCAGGACACATTTAGTGGTTCAGAACACCAGCTGACTACCTGTGCTCCAGGCCACAGAGCTCCCAAGAGCTGGAGCTTACCAGAATGCTTTCTGCACAGTCCTATGGCACTACAGCATAGCTCTGAAAGAAAGGCTGTTTTTCCCCCCAGAGAAGGTTTGTTCCTATCACCTCACCTTAAAGTAATCCCCAAAGGACCAGTTCCCCAGCATCTCGAAGAACGTGTGATGGTAAGTGTCTCGGCCCACATCCTCCAAGTCGTTGTGCTTCCCTCCCGCTCGCACGCATTTCTGGCTGTTCACCACCCGCCGGTGCTGTGCCAACTCGCTCCGGGGGTGCACTGTGCCCAGGAAGATGGGTTTGAACTGGAAATCAGGGCAGAGAAACATCTGCTATTGCTGGATGCCACTGGCACTGGGGGCTGTGCCTTCTGAGCCAGAGGCAAATGAGAGGGCAGCGGTGTGGGAATGCAGGCAGGAGCCCGTCCTGCCACAGTTCTGGGCCCCTCACTGTAAGAGAGATGTTTTGGTGCTGGAGTGGGTCCAGAGAAGGGTGACAAAGTTGGTGAGGGGTCTGGAGAATATGTCTTATGAAGAAAAGCTGAGGGGGTTTAGTCTGGAGAAGAGAAGGCTCAGGGGGGACCTTACTGCTCTCAACAACTACCTGATAGGAGGTTGTAGTGAGGTGGGGGTCAGCCTCTTCTCCCAAGTAACAAATGATAGGATAAGAAGTAACGGCCTGAAACTGTGCCTGGGGGGGGTTAGATTGGATATTAGGAAA
>NW_009917441.1:0-13231 GCF_000696875.1 Nestor notabilis | reverse complement strand
GCAGCACTGAGCAGAGCCCTTTGCCAGGGCTCCTCTGGGCCATTTTGGCTATGAAGCTGCTTGCTGCTCTTGTAGCATGAAGATATCATTTGTGCCCCGTGTCTAGGATGTGAATGGACTTGTTCTCCCTGTGGGTTTTTTAACTTTCCTGTCCCTTCTCAAGGACCAGTGTCTCAGCTGTGTTCACAGTATGGAGCTTCAGTGCAATGCAGATACTCTGGTCTGTTGCTTGAAGCACTGTACTGAAGTTTAGTCACTCTCTATGTGCCAGGAGTGCTGGTTGCCCTCTCCTGCAGAAGTTCAGGCCATGGCATTGCTTGGAAAGGGGACTCTGCAGAGGTGCAAGGCAAGATGGGGTTACTAGTGCTAAGTTCTGGGAGAGCATGATGAAGTTTGAGTGATGGTATGCTAGTGAGGGCTTTCACTCTGCTCCATAATGTACGAAATACAGTGGAGCATATTTCAAATGTTTATACATTAAAGCTTGCAGTATGAGCAATAAATAGAAGAACTGGAAGTTTTTGCTCAGTTCCAGAGCTACTGCAACATTGGCCTAAGCAAGGCTTGGTGGGAAGGGTTCTGTGATACAGGCTTTTCAGGAGACATAGGCAGGGTAGGTGAGAAGTAGGGGTAGTACTCTGTTGAATGGAAGAGTTGGACTGGACAGTGAGTGCAGCTAGGGGTGACATGGTTGAAAGCTTCTTGGTAAGGATTAGGCAGAAACCTAATATAACAGATCTTGTTGGGGGAGTCTACTATAGATCACACAATCAGGATGATGGTACTGATGTATTAGTCTGTAAGGAATTAACACCCCTTCCCCTCGCATCAGTTGCCCTTATGGGCCCTTATGGGCAACTTCAACTTCCCAAATGTTAATTGGGACTGTCATACAGCAGATCTGAAGAGATCTAGGAAATTCATAGAACCACAGAATATTTTGGGTTGGAAGAGACCTTTAAAGAACAGTTAGTTGAACCTCCACTGAAAAAGGCACAGAAATCTTTCACTAGAGCAGGTTGTTCATAGCCCCATCCAACCTGACTTTGAATGTTTCCAGGGATGGGGTATCCACAACTTCTCTGGGAAACCTGCTCCACAGTCTAACTACCATCACATAAAAAAATGTCTTCCTTACATCCAGTCTAAATCTACCCTCTTTTGGTTTAAAAGTGTTGTCTCTTGTGCTCTCACTACAGGCCATGGTAAAAAGTCTGTCCCTATCTTTATTATAAGCCCTCTTTAAGTATTGAAAGGCCACAGTAAGAACTGCCCAGAGCATTCTCTTCTCCAAGCTGAACAACCCCAACTCTCTCAGCCTTTCTTGATAGGAGAAGAGTTCCATCCCTCTCATAGGTTTTTGTGGTCCTCATCTGGACCTGCTCCAACAGGTCCAAATCTTGCTTGTTTGGGAACCCCAGAGCTGGGCACAGTACTTAGGGTGGGGCAGTAGAGGGGGAGAATGACTTCCCTTGACCTGCTGGTCATGTTTTTTTTGATGCATACCAGGATGCAATTCTGGCTTCAAGTGTACATTGACAGCTTCTGTCCAATTTTTTGTCCACCAGTATCCTGAAGTCCTTCTCCTTCTCTGCTCTCAATCCCTTCATTCTCCAGTCTGTACTGATAGTGGGGGTTGCCCTGACCCAGGTTCAGGATATTGAACTTGTCCTTGAAGAAGTCCATGAAGTTTGCATGGGCTCATTGCAAAAGCCTGTCAAGGTCTTCCTGAAGCACACTGAATATAACAGATCTTGATAGATGTAATCTATCAAAATAGAGATGTTTTTGTGGGAGAAGTGATGACTGGTGGCTGTCTTGGCCACATTGATCATGTAATTGTTGAGTTTAAAATCTTTGGCAATATGTGAACTGTCAAGAGAGATGTTATCCTGGATTTTGAAAAAGCAGGCTTTAGGCTTCTCAAGGAACTAGTTAATAAGGTTCTCTGGGATCTGCTGTTGAGGGTGTTTGTGTCCATAAATGCTGGTGACTTTCTAAGAGTCACCTTTTAAAAGAGCACACGAGAAGGTAATTCCACTTTTTTTGGAAGTCGAGCAAGTGGGGCAGAAAGCTGTGTTGGCTGAAAAGGGATCTCCTGATACTTAGCAGAAAAAGAAAGTGTATGGACTTTGAAAGGAGGCTCATGCTAGACAGGAGGACCACAGAGGTGCTGTTCACCACTGTAAGGGGAAACTTTGTATGGACACAGCTCAATTGGAGATGAATCAGGCCAGTACTGTGGTAGAAAACAAAAAAAAGGGTTTTTAAAGTATGTTAACAGCAAAAGGAGGACTAAAGAAAGTATGTTCCATTACTTGATGAGCTTGGTTGTCACCTTACAAATAGGGATGAAGATAAAGCAGACACATTTCATGTCATCTTTCCCCCTTTCTTTAATGCCACTTAACACCCTGGAGCCCTGAGTTAGAGGACTATGGCTGCTGGAGTGATAAACTCTCAGTTGTCTTTGAATTTGTACAAGATTTGCTGCTGCAATTGAATGTACATACATCTATGGGGCCTGACGGGATTCATCCCAGGGTACTGAAAAGATTGGTCAATGCCATTGCAAGACGTCTCTCAGTTTTCAATAGCCTTGGGAATCTGGGGACGTCCCAGTCAATCAGAAGCTAGCAAATGTTATTCCAATTTTCAAGAACAGCCAGAAAGATATCCTGGTAATTAAAGGCCTGTCAGTCTCCCTCCAGTGAGTGGTAAAATTATGGAGAACATTATTCTGGAAGTTACTGAAAAACACCTGAAAGACAATCCAGTCATTGATAGTCAAGATAAATTCATGAAGGGAAGGTCGAGCATTACTAACTTAATATCTTTTGATAACAAAGTTACCTGCCTAGTGGACAAAGGGAAGGTAGTGGATATGTTGATTTTGTTTATTATTTTAGGCAAGGCTTTGTTACTCTTTCTCATAGTATCCTTCTGGATGAAATGTCCAGCATACAGCTGGACATGTACACAATATGGTGGGTGTACAGATGGCTGAAGTATGGGGCTTAAAAGGTTGTAGTATTTGAGGTAAAGTCGAGCTGGTGGCCAGTCACTAATGATGTTCCACTAGGCTCAATTTTAGGGCCAGTTCTATTCAATATTTTTATTAATGACCCAGGCACAAGTCAAGTGTACACTAAGAGGGTGTACTAAGAGGGTATTTTGCTGACAGTACTGAAGTAGGAGAGTGAGAGAGGCCTTACAGAGAGATCTGGATACATTTGAGTGCTATAGAATCACCAACTGTGTGAAATTTAACAAGGACAAATGCCAGATTCTGCTCCTGGAATGATGTAATCCTGGATGGACATACAGACTGAGGAACAAGAGGCTGCAGTCTTGCAGGAAGAGATCTGGGAACTTTGGCTGATGGCTATCTCAATGTGAGTTAATGATGTGCCCTGGAGGCTGAAAGGGCCAAGCATATGTGGAAGTGCATTAAGCAGAGTATTGTTAACCAGTTGAAAGAAACAATTATCTTACTCTACTAAACATTGGTGGATGTCATCTTAAGTACTCCACAATATAAGAAGGATATAAAAATACTAGAATGTGTCCAAAGGCAGACAAAGATGAAGAATGTATTTAAGCGCTTGATTTATGACGAGCGGCTGAGGATACCAAGTTTGTTCAGCATGGAGGAGACTGATGGGTGACTTCATTGCTATCTACAACTTCTTCATGAGGGGGAGTGGAAAGGGAGGGAATGGGAAGCTCAGAATGGGTATTAGGAAAAAGTTCTTCACTGAGAGGGTGGTCAAGCACTGCAACAAGCTCCCTAAAGAAGTTGGTGTTGCATAAGGAAGGAACTGATTTTATAATAAACTATATTTTTGCACTAAATTTTAACACAGGGAACAAAAACCTGGTAATTTATTTTGTTGGATAAGAAAGAACATCACTGGATTAAGACTCAAAGGAAGTCGCATGATGAAAACTATTAATTCCTCTCCAATACTGATTCACCACAGTTTTGTAGTCCTAAATAAACTCCAGCACGCAAGTACCTGCCCAAGCTAAACCGATACCAGATACTAGCATGTAAGGTCGTGCCTTTCACGCTGCACCGAGAGCCTCTCAAAAACAGACCAAGGACAGACTCAAAATTATTTTCTCCTGATGAAGTTTCTTCTCACAATGAGCCACTCTCATCCACTCTAAACTCCCAATCCTTAAGAGTAAGATCAGACAGATTGGAAGAAAAATTACATTTACAAACCTGAACCTAGAAGAAATCTAAAGGAAAAAGAGTCATATCAAGCACCTCAAAAAAATTGTGTCAAACTTGTTCTTGCCAGTTATTTTTCCAAATCAAATTAGCTCAAGAAAGAAAATAGGAGAAACTGTTGGTGTTCAAGAAGCAGTTGGAGAATCCTCTTAGATACCTGGTTTAACTTTCAGGTTGCCCAGTGCAGAGACAGGAGTTAGACTCAGTGATCTTGTAGGTCCCTTCCAGCTCAGGACATTCTATACTTCTACGTACCTCAATGACACTGCCTAGTTTGTAATTGAAATTCATGGACATAAAAAATGCAGTTTCCTTTTCTACTTGCACGTCTGTGACAAAAAATGCCCTAATTCTGTTGTCATTGAGGTCCCTCAACTACAGGATCACATGCTTATTCTCCACGGTTATGCATTCTTATTGAGCCATTCTTTTCAGTTTGCAAGCCAATGTTAATATATCAGTCATTTAAGTTCCTTTGTGGCAGAACACTAGTACACAAGTGGCTTAACTCTGCTCAAAAATACTTCTACAAAATTGTCTCATCCTTAAAGCTAATTTTGGATTAGAGATTGGCAGTGAAACCATTCATTCCTCATGCTTTCTCTGGTTTTGTTTGCCAAGTCTGCAGTGAAAAAAAAGAAGAAACTAACCTTCGGTGTCTTGTGTGGGTTTTGGTGTTTTGCAGAGGAGTTGGTGTGTATGTGTTCAAATGTTGTTGTGCATGTGGGGACAGCATGTTCAGATTTTCGGGTTTAGGTGTCATGTTAGGAGGCACTTGTGTGTAAGATTCTGATTAAAAGTGAGACACTGATTTTTTATTTTTTTTTTCCCCCTTCATCAAATAGGGATTTGCTTGCGTGATGTAGATTGAGATTTGAGCTAGGACACTTGAAGACTTTTTAGATGAGAAATGATCTGTAGTATTAGGGACACCAGAATAAGACTGATCAATTCTGGCAAGCATACTTATTGAATATGGTTAAATAGACCAGGCCTGGATGAAGTTCCAGTGTGTCTTAAGGACTCTGTAGTAGCTGCAATACCTCTGCTACATTATGTGCCTTGGAGTAGGCTTTAACTCTAAAAGGTTTCTGTGGGAGGTGCAGTCTTCTAAATATACTTTTTAGCTTCTCTCTACACCAAGAATCTGACAGTTTATGACTAATTTTCAACATACTTATGCTAAACAGTTGTATGTTTAATCACCACTGTGCTATTGGTTACGGCTACCAACCAGTGATTTTAGGGTTAAGAGAAATTGAGCAATATGAGTAACAGTCCTTTGGGTACTGAGCTGTTTCCATTCATCAATGTGTTTGAACTGAAATTCTTATTTAGTCCACATATTTAAACATAATCATAGGCAGTTTAAAAATAAAATCAGACTCTTTTTTCCTAAAAAACAAAGGAGGACTGGCAGGTATCTGGTGATACTGCCCTTGCTACTAGCAACTCTGTTACTTGAGATGCATTCAGGTTCGGACACTATTGCTTCACCTGACCTGTTTGGCCAAGTCACGAGCATGCAAGTTCTTTCATTTCTTGTGTTTGTTTTCCACACTGGAAAGTAATATTGTAGAAAGATGTCAGACATCATGTTACAGCTTCAGGTCATGTCTTGTCGACATTGCGAAACCACACAAGTGCACAGCTGACTTTAACCACACCAGTCACACATTCATGTCAACTCTGCCAGAACTGTTGTGCTGACAGGTGCTGAGCACAAGAATGAAAACTGTGGAAGAAGCAGTTTCTCCCATTTTCTTTCTTGAGCTAATTTGATTTGGAAAAATAACTGGCAAGAACAAGTTTGACACAATTTTTTTGAGGTGCTTGATATGACTCTTTTTCCTTTAGATTTCTTCTAGGTTCAGGTTTGTAAATGTAATTTTTCTTCCAATCTGTCTGATCTTACTCTTAAGGATTGGGAGTTTAGAGTGGATGAGAGTGGCTCATTGTGAGAAGAAACTTCATCAGGAGAAAATAATTTTGAGTCTGTCCTTGGTCTGTTTTTGAGAGGCTCTCGGTGCAGCGTGAAAGGCACGACCTTACATGCTAGTATCTGGTATCGGTTTAGCTTGGGCAGGTACTTGCGTGCTGGAGTTTATTTAGGACTACAAAACTGTGGTGAATCAGTATTGGAGAGGAATTAATAGTTTTCATCATGCGACTTCCTTTGAGTCTTAATCCAGTGATGTTCTTTCTTATCCAACAAAATAAATTACCAGGTTTTTGTTCCCTGTGTTAAAATTTAGTGCAAAAATATAGTTTATTATAAAATCAGTTCCTTCCTTACACATCAGAAACTGCTGACAACGAAGTGGAAAAAATTACATCTTTGCCTCCTAGTCTAAGAATTATTTTGTGCTTATCTTTGACTTGCCTAATTTTTCTGGCAATGGAGTCTTACTTTGATGGATACTTTTAACAGGTTGACATCCTTAATGTAAGTAACTATATACAACATAAGCCTAGAGGACCTTTCTGTTATAATGACACATTTTGTTGAGTTTTTCGAAGCTTGCTGGTCAAGCCTAGTATTTTTCTAAATGATAGTATTTTTGAGAGATTTTCAGAACTTCCAACATTTCATTATGTGAATAAGTATATTATTCTCTCTTATACTCTGGTAAATAGAAAACTTTCAAGTCTTACTGCTTAAATTACATCTTTCAAATTATCAAATCATCCTGGACACAGAGCAGACATTTTATGCATATCCAATTGACAATATGCCAGCCAGTTATCACGAACTTTTAATGCTGGCATATACTTCTGCGCAGAAAGGAAATTCAATACACAGAGCCTAACATTTCTTACAGCTTGCATCTGGTACATTGTGTCTGTGTGTGTGTCTATGTGCATGTATAATATATACGTACTTTTTTTCTTCCTGAGGGAATTAGGATTTATAAGATTGCTTTGCCACGTATTACAGGAAAACTCACATCATTCTTGTGTGAGGAAACCTTTTGTGTTCAAGGGCTTTATTAATCACAGACATCTCTCAGCAGTTTGAAAACTGAAGGGTTTATGGGAGAATGGTTGGAATGACTTTAAGAATGGTTGGAAATGACTACCGCATGTTTATCTGAAATAAACTCACTTCTCCTGATTTTGTTTACTTACAAGTTTACTGTTTAATGTCTGTAGAAAGTCTTTGGATCCACTGTGTCGAAAATATGGCTATAATCTTTAAATGTTTGTTCACGTGATAAATTCTTGTTGAGGTGATTAGGTTAAATAATAAATGTAGGAGCAGAGGTTGCCACATCACGTCTGATCTGATCTGGGCTGCAGCATTTTTTAATTCCAGCTATATGTTTTGTTGGAAGATCAAACAAAGCCATGCATATGATGGTAACATACTGTACAGAAGAGTATGTCTTGATATTTCTATAATCTTGTATCATGAGCCAGAGAGACAGCTGTTTTCTCCCCTACTATGAAGACATAGATGCATATTAAACTGTGGTTTCTGGCTGCCTTTCAGAACAATAAGAAACTACACACCTGTCAGCTCTTGGCAAGCAGGAATAGTAAAATTACTAACTTTGTTTCCGCAGCATTCTCTCACTGACAAACACACCATTGGCCTCATTTTTCTCTCCATCACTTCTCAAAAGGCTTAGGTTTCTCCCTAGAGGCACAGAAGAATTAAGCAGGTTTACTACTGCTTCTCATAAATGGCTTACTTTTTAGAAAGGATACGTTTTCATGCTAGGCTTGCTTTATTACTACTTTTCTTCTGGAACATTTTTTTTGCCAATCAGTGTTTTGCATCTGTTAGCCTTTGTGCTATATAGCACCCTCCTTTCCTAAGGGAATCTAAAGCCCCTGCAAGCTAATGGATCATTTAGTGATCAATTTGTCAAATAGTGTTCACAGATGTTTTTCTTGTAGTACAGTGCAGGTAATACCCATGTGAATGATTCCTTCTCCTAAGTGGCTGGGTAGAGGATTTGTTTTGTAAAGGGTAGTATAGAGTTCTCCAGCAGCCAGGTTTCCCTTCTGCCTGTCAAGCTTTTAATCATGGCATTCACTTTTAAATACAGAAATGTGAATGAGCATAGGAGAATATTTCTGTCCTTAAGGACAGGTCCTTAAGCACGGGTCCTTAAGCAGCTGCAGTTGATTCCTAGAGTGAACTTAAGGGCTGACTTTCAATCTTGGCTCTGTGTCTCTAGAGTTTGTGGTCTTGGCCAAATCATTAATGTTATAAAAAAGTAATCAGTATTTTTATTGTTTGGGGTTTTTTGGTTGGTTTGTTGTTGGTTTGTTTGTTTTTTTTTTGGTTTTGGTTTGGGTTTTTCTTTTTGGTTCTTTTTTTCACTTGCGATATTAACAATAAAACCAAATTGAAGAAAAAGATGTTTCAAGACTCTTTACAAAATGATTGAAAACTTCCCCATGTCATTCCTGCCCCCACTTCCTCTCTTTTCCCAGTTCTTACAGCTCCCTCCCACTGCTCCCCAGGTTAAAAGCACAAACCAGGAATTCCTCAGAAAGCCTTTTACAAGGAATGTTAAAACTTTGAAGACATTAATCTGAAGCGATCTGTCAAAGATCCAGAAGAGTGGAATCTATCTGAACTTTAACTACTTTATCCTCCTTAAGCTGGAACAGAACTGCTGAGCTGAGCAATGTAAGATTCCCACAGCTACACTAGCTATGTTTTCGTTCATGGTACTAAATTGTTTCCATTACTCTGAAAAGGGTTATAAAACCTACAATTAATTTAGTTTCTGGGGCATTGTGTTTTGAATACCGTTTAATAGGATGTGACAAAAACACATAATTTCTCCACATGTTCTTACACTGCAAGCAGATTTTGCTTGGTACTAGGCAGTGCACCAAATGTTCTGGACAGTGTGTTCAACAGAGAAAGCACTAGAATTGGAAATAAAAGAACAGTATCAGACAGCTAGAATGCCCAGGGCATGACAAGAATCTTAAGTGCAAGAGATGAGCACAGAGGAATAATGGGAATTTTTGTCATCCATTTGCTCATCAGCTCCACATTTGCTATGGATAGAAATTATTAGATTTGTTTAACTTTGGGGAAAAGAATAGATTCAAAGCCTGGAAACATGAGTGAAGCCAATTGGATAGGAATATATTTAATACTAAGATTAATAAGCAGAGATGGCTGAATAAGATGAACAGCTGGGGGCAGAAGGATGAGGATTCTTTCTTCCAATGAGCTCAATAAATTGGATTACTTTTTCAGCCTAATACACCCACAGCATTTTTGTTACATGAATAACCACCTCTATTTTAATAAGACTTCTTGATAGGAGAGGACAGCTTGATTTACTTCCTTTACTGATACTCCTAATTTGTTTATATACCATACCTCCTTACAGTGCAAGCACTTCAGCATGTGTTTTGTATTCACAGTGTATATTAAATCAGTTTATTGCAGGGGAAAATGAGACTGTTTCATCAGGAATGGTGAGTAAACATGCTCAAGCAAGTTATATTATAAGGCATTTCTAAATGATGATGTGGAAAACCCCCCACATTTTCTGTGACAGCATGTGTCTAGCAATATGTTTTGGTGGTTCTGTAATTGTGTGCTGTGGTACATTGTAAAACATGTGAATGCTGACCATCAAAAACGGACTTAATGCTATTTCTGACACTGGATTGTCTTTCTTTAATTTATGCTTTACTCTTTTTAAGTGAAAGCAAAGGAAATTTTACAAATTTCACTTTGAGTCTAGAAATATATTACATTTACAAGCCAGCTGCTTGTCCACAAGTGCTGTAGGGTAAGAAATGAAGCAATGATCAGGTTGAAATTGGACTGTGTTAGACATAGTGCACTGTTTTCAAGGAGTGCTTTTTTTATCTGATTTGTTCTAGCAAGTGTTTTTCTGGGCCCTTTTAGAGATCTTAAAAATTAGGTGAGAACTTTTCCAGATTGAATTTTTAAGCAGAGAAAATCAGCTGCTGCTAAAGGAATGTATTGTAGACATTTCTAAGATTCTTCTCACTAGTAGGTATTGTGGTTTTTTAAGTAAGTGCTACATGACAATAGGTGATATTTTGTAAAATGATAATAATAAAAGCCTAATATGCTTTATGTGATATGTAAAAGTAGCAAGCATTAAACCTGAATAAGAATCGCTACATAATCTCATGTAACAATATTTAAGATACCAAAATGTTGCTTCCAATGTTCAGCTCAGTGGCCTAACTGAAGCTATCTGTTTTCCAGCCACTCTTCCCTAGCCTGTAGTGCTGCATGGGGTTGTTGTGTCCCAGGTGCAGGACCCGGCACTTTGCCTTGTTCAATGTTATACAGCTGGCCACAGCCCATCAAAGCAGCCTGTCTAGATCCCTCTGCAGAGCCTTCCTACCCCCAAGCAGATCAACACTCCCAACTTCATGTTGTAGTTTTCTATCTATCCCATCATTGTTATGCTCTTTTTTCAGTTGACCACATTTTACAGACCAGCAGGATCTTCTAGGACAGGACAGACTTCACTTGGAGTACTGTGTACAGTTCTGGTGTCCTCAACATAAAAAGGACATGGAGCTGCTGGAGCAAGTCCAGAGGAGGGCCACGAGGATGATAAGGGGGCTGGAGCACCTCCGGTATGAAGACAGGCTGAGAAAGTTGGGGCTGTTCAGCCTGGAGAAGAGAAGGCTGCGTGGAGATCTCATAGCAGCCTTCCAATATCTGAAGGGGGCCTACAGGGATGCTGGGTAGTGACTCTTAATTAGGGACTCTAGTGGTAGGACAAGGGGTAATGGCTTTAAACTTAAACAGGGGAACTTTAGGTTAGATATAAGGAAGAAGTTCTTCACAGTGAGGGTGGTGAGGCACTGGAATAGGTTGCCCAAGGAAGTTGTCAATGCTCCCACCCTGGAGGTGTTCAAGGCCAGGCTGGACAGAGCCTTGGGCGACATAGTTTAGTGTGTGGTGTCCCTGATCATGGCAGGGGGGGTGCAACTAGATGATCTTAAGGTCCTTTCCAATCCTAACTATTCTATGATTCTATGATTCCTCTGTGTCTGTGCTGCATTCCAGCATGCAGTCATGGTCCTTCACCTTCTGTTTCTGGTCTCTGCTTATTCCCAGAGCCAGAGTTACTACCTGGCCAGTGTAAAATATCTGATTTATGGCTATCCCAAAGTAAAGGCAGAATTTTGTTTCTGTCTTTATTAAACTGAACCTTTTTTTTTTTTTTTTTCATTGCCATATCACCAATCTAATGGAATCTTTAGGAATTCAAATCCTATTCTCCAGTGTGATTTCAATATACCTGTAACTATCTGCAGTCTCTGAATTGGCTTTTTCTGGCGTCCAAATGATGAGTGAAAATAGGAAATAATAGTAAATGATATTTTGATGCCTGATTCAGTAGGGTGGCAGATTTAAATATTGGGGTATCTTTTTTGTGTTATACATTACTGAAAACTACATACAGTCCTGCACATGCATTCTGAGTGATGCATGCCTACCAAACTGGTGAACTAGCACCTGGCTGTGTCAATGAAAGGGTCATTCTAGAGAAACGTAACAGTTGTGAATAACAGATAAGTTCTACCTGAACTAAAACAATTATTTGTTTCTTTTTTCCTTTTTTTTTTTTTCCTCAGATAAAAAATAGCTTGCGTCTGTGAGATTTTCAAGACATGTTGTTTCCAATTGTCACCTCATTGTTTTGGTACTTATTATTACTGAACTGAGAGCAACGATAATTTCTCACTATTGCTGGTCTCCAATATTTTTGTAAATATTGGAGGTGCAATATAAGGTGCATCTGGGTAAACAGAGACTCTACTATCATAGTTGTACTTGTTCAAGGGAAACATATTGTCTGCAGGCCACATATTCATGAAGTAATTCTTTTGGCTTATGGGACACCGCTCATATGGCACGCTGGTAAGGCAGTGAGAGGCAGTGAGAGTTTGTGGCTTGTTCTTGTCCCCTCACCTGAATTGCAGCATTGGTGTGACTCCACTGCTTGAAATATTACTTTTGGTAGTATTTCAGGAATGGGAAGCAAAGCTTAAGAAGTTCAGAGAAGAGTAGGAAATCAAGAGAGAGTTTTTCAGTCAGAGTTGAAACAAGTCAGAGTCTTTAGTGGCTTATCTTCTCTTTTTGAATCACATGTCTCTCCATTAAAGAGCCATTACATAGAATATACGAGGCTTATAAAGACAATAGCGAATAAAGAGATACAGTTTGATATTTTAAGACACCTTCTTCCTCTCAAACCTGAGGAGGAGAGAGGTCATAAATTTAATGATGGAGGTAAAATTAACATCAATGGAAAGTCATCCATCAGGTACAAATTCATGACAGTTAGTCTCATGGATTTTTTACAGTACCATATGAACACTAGAGAATTATTTTTTTAAGTAAGTTTTGATAAAGACTCTGTCAGTATTAACTAACATTAAGTTCAGTGCATTTACTTTTGTTAACCATTTTTACTGTCTTAGAATTTAGTTAATTTTATTATTGCTGAATAGGAAGTTCTGTGATTGAAACAAGAGTTTATTAGTTGGTAGATTCCACTGAACAATATTAATTTTAATCCTTCTTATGGAAATATAAAAATTTAGAAGAACATAACTTATTTGAAATGTCTGTCTAAATGCTACTCAGGAACATAAATAGAGCTTGTATTTCTTTTTTCTAAGTTAATAATATGTAAGATGTTCATTAATAGTCATAGTACTATTCCTTTGAGAATTCATTTCAAAGTAGGTATAGTGGAAGGGGACTGTGAAAAAAGCAGAAAGTAAATTTTCTAAAAGGATGTTAAAAAAATTGTTAACATTTTACAAAAATCTGAGTTCCAGAAATCAAATAGCTTGAAATGTCTTGAAGCTGTTAACTCTTTTTAGATCTTGGATTTTACTATTATCATAAAGCCTTTGGCCTTAGGGCAAAAGCAGGAAATTTTTAGTAAAAAAGTCATAATCACATATGTGACTTAGTGTCGTGGTTCAAACCCAGCTGGCAACTTG
>NW_009917440.1:15297-46618 GCF_000696875.1 Nestor notabilis | reverse complement strand
ATATATATATAAAAATATATATATAATCCCTTAAGAAATAGCCATTTGAATTTGGGATCAGCTCCTGCCTTTCCTAGGGAGTAGTGAGCACTGCAAAGATCGGGCGAGCAAGAAGGGGTGAGTGCCGTTCAGACTGGATTGCCGCAGCCATCCTCCCTTTTCCCTGGGTTTTGGGGAGAGGTAAGGAAGGAAAGGTTTTCTCCTTGGAGGAACAGTCATAACCCTTCATCTGCAAAAAAATCAGAGCAGCTTTTAGACTAGAAAATCAGAGCCTTGGGAACTGGTGAAATGCCACCTGGCCTCTGCAAATGCCAGCAGGTCACTGCTGCTTGTTCCTCTGGCCATGAGAGGTTTTCCTGTTCTGGTCTATGTAATTACAGACAACTTACTCCAGTAGTTTCAAGACAAACAAGCACAGCTTTGTACTTTAGTTGGGTTCAACAGGGTGTTTCAATAGACACTGAGCCTTCCTCCCCAAAATCTTCCCATCCACAGCACCAGCACCTGTGCCCCTTCTCTTTGCAGCCACCTTTCTCTTTTCCTTCAAAACGCTCAAGATACTCGTGATTTTCAGCTTGTACAGTTTAAAGAAAATAGTGCCTGTTATTCCATTTAGTAGGAAAAATCCTGTCCAACAGTGATGCCAGGAGCAAAGCTTAAAAAACAATATAGCCCTAAACCCCATGCTAGTAAAACCAGTCTGCCAGCAACCCACTTCTTCCCACTCTCTGCAATATAGCTTGGGATGAGTCCTTTGCCTCCCTCGGGCTGGCAGTGGCACTAATAACACTTTTCCCATCTTTTTTAGGCTGGGAAGCCTCATGCAACGTGTACATTTGATACACAGCCCACTACCATTGCCCTTCCAGGGCTGTTTCCAGTATAAAACGCTATCATCTTATTTCATTTTGTCCTTAAAGAAGCAAACAGATATTATCTCTGCTGGCCCTGGGAACGACCTAATTCTATAGTATACGAAACCAACAGTTAACTGGGGGTGTTATGACACTGGAACTAAGCCCTTTTTGTCCCCAAAGCCCTATTTTTTTTTTTCATACGCATCCTTAGAAAAATGTAAATATGTTTCCTTGACAGGAAGGATTGTAAAGTTTGGTATTTACATTAATAGGCTTGTAGCGGGGAGGGGGGAGTTCATCTTAGTGCGTTTAAAAGCCCAGGAAAAATGCGGTTTTGGATCTTCTGTTTACTTTTGTGTCTTTTCTTGGGAAAGAATAAATCTGTTCCACAGCAGACACCAAATACATTGCAGTCAGCCAGAAAACACTCAGGCTCAGAGACCTTTGAAAGAGAGGGTGCAAGGGAAATGCTCCGGAGAAGGAGACATGGCAAAAGACAAATCTGCCATGGGATAGATGCATAGAAACTAATTACCGATCATAAAGAGTTAGAGATACACACGGTGGAGAGAAAATGTGGGATCAAAACCGAAGGACGGCTTTGAAGAGCGGCAAAAGCGTGTTACTACTTCATCTGCCAGAGGCAGGGCTGCGATAAAAGCGCTATCGGGAGAGATGTGCGTTGAAGGGTCATTAAGGGAACAATCAGGGCATACACTTCAGCTAAGCACACCTAATTTGTCTCCAAATTAGTCATCCTCACATCAGTCATCTGTGCAGAATAGATCTAATTTTAAGAGCGTACAAAGCATCCTCTAAAAACAAAGGGGAAGAGTGAAATGCTTCTCCTTTACAACCTCCCTTCACATTCCTTCCTTCAGTGCTTTCTGAGACATATTTCATGGAGTTATATGCAGCAGTGATAAATGAGCCTTGGAGATCACAGCAGCCTCTTACAGAGCCGGGACAGATCCTGTAACACTGCTGAAATCTCTTCTGGGGACATTTCTTGTCACTCTTTTTTTGCAATATAATTACTTTTATGGCTGTAGCTCTGAGAATCATTTCCATGTGGTTCTACACGACTTTGAAATCTCCAAGCTTGAAATCTCCAGAATTTATGCCTCGCTGTAGAGCCATAGGAATAGTTTGATGAGGCCACGAACATGTAAGGGAACACCACCACAACCCAGATCGCGGAGCGCGCTCGACATGGAATTACAGGTGACGGTTGGGGAAAGCACATGATTTTGGGTAGTTTCTCCCCCACTCCTAAACTTCACAGATTAGGAAGGGGGAAAAAAACCTGATAAAACCATAGTGCTGTGCCATGAAACACCCTCTGATCTAGATCCTCCGCTGGCCCTGAGGAGTCTTGCTGCTCCTTGCTAGCTGATGATCCCATCAGACATCTCAGTGGCTTGCTCTAAATGACTTGGAGCTCACCACACACCATCGCTTCTGATTTGCTTCTATGTCAAATTTGGAAGAGAGGAAAACAAGAAGTCCTCCAGCTAGATACAAGCAGCCTCATGCTAATTAATAATTAGTCCTCCAGAATTAAACCAGTAGAAATATTTGCCAGGGAAAAATTAAAACAAAACTCTGGGCACCCCAGCACTTAATTAGATTTGTAGTTGTAGATGACCACTCAGCAACAACAACTAATCATACACAAACAACAAATTAACTCAGCCAGCCAATAAATCAAAGTAAGGCAGCCCCTTTTACCTCATACCGATCTCTTTAACCACTTCCACACCAGACCTGGATGAAGGCAGATGGTCCACTCAGCCCATACCAGGGCACAGCGACTGTCCCATCAGGGCTAGTTTTTGCAGTGCCACTGTCCTTCTCCCAGAAGGGGAGCCAGTTAAACAGCAATGGGGCTCTTCTCCAGCAAGCACCCCCTCACAGCTGGGCTCTGCTCAACTTCCGCACGCATGTGGATGGGCATGCAAGGTGGGGATTTGGGCTCTGGGTAGCTCTTCGGGATGTACTTCTTCATTAAAGCAGGGCTTTCTTTGGGGCTGTGTGTGTGTGACCATTAAAAGAGAGGATCTCCCTTTGAACGTTTTCCACTGTTCAGTCACCCTTACAGTGCAAGGCTTTCAGTGTTTAGCAGCAAGGAAGCTTTTCCCTTGGGAAAGGGAAAAAAAGAGAAATAATCAGCATATGTCCTCTGACAATGAGCTGTCACATTGCAGGAACACGGAGACAGGAGGACTTAGCTGGAGGAGGGTGCAAACAGGACAGCAGAGGCTTTTGGTACCACTCTCACAACGTTAAATAAGCCACAACTATTAAGCTCTACTGCTAATAGAGGGTTTCCAAGATGCCATTAGCTCCCTGATCTCTCTGGCCAGTCCGCCCCGAGGTCTGAGCTGTTCAGGTGGAAGAGGCATTTTGATATAGTTCTCTGAATTGAGCCCAGCAAAGAACCATCGGTGGGTGTTTGTCAACCTGGGATAGCATCTCCCTGGGAAGGGGGCAGCCAGGCATCCCCAGGCCTCTCCCAGGGGCTTTGTTTGTGAGCTTTCACATGATTCCCCATTCTATTTTGGCTTCTGCATTGTGACACGGGACAGGAGCTCAGCAGACCCAGTCTCACACAGCTTGCAAAAGTGATCAGACATCAAATAGATAATAACCCTCATGCCCTGCACTGTACAGCAAAGCTGGAAGTGAGTAATAGTCCCTCTTCCTCCCATCTTCTCCCCGTCATTTGCTTGGAAAACAGAAAAAGGGGGGCTGGGAGGAAGAGACAGATGTCTACTGGTTCAGCTTAATGTATATGTACTGAAAGACGTCCAGCTAGCGTGTATTAGCTTTAATTGAATTCCTAATAAGATAGTTCTGCATTTCTTAACTGCTGCCCCCAAAAAGAAGCTTTACCATTTCCTTAAGAGACATTAGACCTGCCAAATGCAACCTTTAAAACATATGAATTAGGTTTCAGCTGAATTTAGCCACCAAAAATCCTCACTCAGTGATTTATCTGATTATGCCTTCAGTTTCAGCTGCTCAGGCCTCCTTTAAAACCCATATGTTTGTGCTTCAATGTAAATAAACCTAACTGCTCAGCTAAGAGAGATGTGGGAGGATCATGGCTCTAATGAGGCTTCTGTTAAATAAATCAGGTGATCCAGCTTGGAATACTCGGTAGAGGGGATGGTGCAAGCGAGAGGCTTGCAGGTAGAAAGCTGCATTTTGCATTGCTGGGGTTCTTGGGTTTTCCAGCACCAAGCTCCTCAATAGAATTAATCTGCCAGAGGGATCTCACGAGCCACAGACACACACATTTAAGAACTGACCCTTATGGCATGTTTATGTGCACCATGGTGAAATCTCACTGGGTAATACAGCTCCATAGAAGAAATTCCCGGGCCCGGGAAGGTCAGAAAATCATGGGGTGGTTAAAGAAATACAATAAAACACAAGGCAAACAGGCATATGCTTGTTGATCTTAAAGGTCATTTCACCATTCAAACAGCCCCATCCCACTGCAGCTCCTGTGTGCCTCCGCTGAGGACAACAACATATAATAGCACTTCTAGAAGTGCTGCCCATTGAAGAAAAAGCTCTAAGCTCCTACCTGGGTGTTCAGAGCAAAGTCCCCATGGGAAAGCCACGCTGCAGGCTGAGTTGTCCACATGGCACAGCTCCAGGAGGAGCCTCAGTATCCCCGAGTGCTTGGCAATGCCACCCACCCCCAGGACCATGTTGTTGGATGTGAGCGATACACCCTCGTACCAGTGTTGCTCCCAGGAGAAAAGCATCTGGGGCACAATCAAATGGCTAAATCAAATGAGTTATAGGATGTGGAAAACAGCTCTTTGGCATCTCAGAACCGAGCACTGGGGTACCCAGCACCACCTCCATGCCACATACACACCAGCTTGTGTCCTATAGGCACCTTTAACCAATTCCTGTGAGCTTTAGCCTTTCTTTCCTCCAAACACACAAGGCTGTGGCACACCAGACGTCAGTGGAAGCCACGGCAAGGGGTAGGTGGCAGGAACTGAGCCCGTGCAAGAGCATCCACATGGAACCATAGAGGTTTTGGTTATGGCAGCAACTCTGGGAGTGCCAGGGAATCACCACCATGGAAACTTCCCAGTAAAATACCAGAGCATAAAACTACACTATAAAAGCTGGCCAGATGAGATAATGTTGTCTTACAAATATAAAACTACTCATACAATATTAATGCATATTTTTTTACACATTATTGTTCTGCATCTGTAAAAGACATTTATTACTTTGCCTGATGAGCTCAGGAAACTTAGAGTGTCACCAAGCCCTTTTTGCTGCCTGTAATTGCAAGCGCAATGCTTCAGGCACGACCCTGCAAAGATCTCTTCCCACTTAGTGGGGTTTTATGCACTGGACAAGTAGATATTTCACAACATGTTTTTCATCCTTTGCCATGAGAAGAGCTTTTTAATAGATTCCTGTTATTACCAGCACTAAATCTCTCTTTTATACTTTCTGTCTCCAAAATGTTTGTTGTTGGAGGGGAGCTGGAGCACGGCTGAGCTTCAGCTTTCTCACCACCTTCCCTGTAGAGAAGGGGTGAATTTGCACATAGGTTTTGGTGTCGGGAGGTGATTCAGAGCGCTGAGTTTTGAACTGTTCAAGGCACAGTTTGTGCCTCAAAACACAAGGGAGATCAGAACATCCCTTTTCAGCAATCCCTTGGAAGCTTTAAAACCACAATCAGTATTTCTTGGGATAAGTTAATGCGTGTAAAGGAGTAACTCAACGCTGTTTAATAGGTTCTCGACAGAGAAATTAGTGGCAGAGAGAACACAAAAAGACTCCATCACCCCCCCCAAAAAGTAACTGAAGGTACCCCAGGGCCAATGCAATGTGCTGGGGATACAGGGGAGCATTTTCAGCTGTGAATCAGGGGTTCAAACCACCGATTTTCAATAGGACTGAGTCAACCTGAGAACTTCACTCCTAAGCACTGTTATTTTGTAAACCTGGCAACACTTTCCCTCTCAATGGGTGGCAAAAGGTGGTTTAAAGTGGTTGAGTAGCCTAAGGGAAACGGAAATGGCTTTGGAAGTTGTAACTATTTCCTAGTTCTGAATTATGTCAGAATAAGAGGCTTTAAAAACAAGAGGGTTCAAATGCATTTCCCTCTCCTGACACTGGTTTCTTCATCTCTTATCATTACTGGCTCATTTTCTGCTGCAATTAGAGAGGCTTTCATGTGCACCACAGCACCTAAGGAGGTATGTGTACAAGTCCCAAGTACATTTATTAGACCTGACCACTCATCCCTGCTCCTACAGAAAATAAAAGCCTCCATTTAGAGCAGTTCAGCACTATTTCTTACTGCCATAGTTTCACCAGCTATGCAAATCAGTTGCAATGTGTTTGTTCCCCAGTGCTATTGTTTCTTAATCTTCCATTTAAATGCTACTACACATGTAGCTACATTCATCTTACACAGCTCTAGCAACATTTTGCACTACTTTAACACAAAAAACCCCTCTTTCTAGATAGGAATTCCATAGGCTGTCACCTTGAATTACTCATCCACCACATTGTTCAGTCTGCCTTCCAGCTCTATTTCAGGCACATCCTTAAAACATGTCCCAAATGTCTCTAAACAAAGGGCTTTTTGGTCATTTCTGCCATGTCACACCAGCAGATCCTGACAAAGACATCTGGAGTACCCCAAGGGGAGAAAGTCTCCATTGCATTGCAAATACCCAGCTTGGCAATGCAAGCTACAGCACCCTATGTCAGGCACCCTCAGTACAGACCCATCTTAACACTGCATCTTAAAGACATCACCCAAACCCCACTCTCGTGTGCAAAGGGTGATTGCCCTCGCTATTGGCACCACTGATTTGTCCCTTTGGGGTTGGCAGGAGCCCCTAATGAGGACAAGCTATAGGGACCACACAGCAGTGCTGGCAGAAAGCACAAGGGTGGAACTAGATTATCTTTAAGGTCCCTTCCAACCAAAACTGTTCTGTCATTCATGCTGGGGATGGGGTGGTGTCAGTCACACCTGGACCTAGGCATGGTCGTTTCTAATGGGGACAAGGCCAGCATAGCCCAGACGTGCTTTGGGAGGTAAGGGCCAGCACTGCCATGGTAGATGCAAAGAGGGAGAGGAAAGCTTCCAGGATCTCCTGCAGGAAGCCCAGGCTGGGACTCAATGCCTAAAGCTTTGCAGGGGATTTGGTTCCTGGGATTATGTGGGGAATGGGTGTTGCTGCATTGTGCTTTGTAGATGGCAACCATGACTGGTGAGGCAGCTGTGGCACACTCAGGGAACTGACTCAGGAAAGCTATTAGCCCAGTTGTACAACACGCAGCTGGGGGGTTTTTGTCCCCAGGCAAGATCCCTGCTTCCAGCTGGTTCCCTTCTTGCAGGTATGGATGTGAGCTGGCCACAACATGGGGCAAAACGACAAACGAGCCCTGAACACAGCCCTTTGCAGACACTGCAGGCACCCAGCCATTAAACCCCTGGTCATTCCCCCCCACTCTCCAGCAGGACAGGAGCCCTCAAATCTGGGCTCTCCCTCTCCCTAACTGGAGCCATCGCAGCAGCACACAGGGATGCAGCACCATCCGGAGTTAAGCCAGTAGGAGGCATTAGATGGGGCTGAGAGGCAGATGAGGCTCTTCCTCCCATTTTCATTTTCTTAGGAAACTGTTAAAAAAAGCAAGAAAAAGAAACAACAAAACCCCAGTATTTGGCAGCAAACAGAGGGTGGGGATCACTGCCAAGGCCTGGACAGCTGTACCTTCTTCACTAGCAAGTTGTGTGATCAGCAAGGGCTGTGCTGAAAGCCAAGAGGAGTTACCGTAGCTGCCACATTGCATTTGGCTGATCCTCCCTCTGGGAGACACCTTAAAGAAACAAACCCACCCTAACAGCTACGCCAGCACTCACACTCCACTGTGCATCAGAGGAAAACTATGGGTGACCTCTCAGGGTTTGTGTTCCCCCCCAGCTTTCCCTATCTTCTGATCCAAGCGGAGGGAACAGGGGAGAAGGAGAGTAGTTCATGCAAATGTTTCCCCATTTTCTGCAGCCTCATGGTCCCAGCAGAGCTCCTGTGGCTGGACCCTCCCAACAGCTTGGAATAGCCCAGGAAATGGTGCAAAAGCCCCAGCAGGTCTCATTCACACAGAGCTCCACAGACCAACTGACCCCAGCCCATGTCCTTGCATTGCAGATCTTCAAGCTTTTTGCCTGGTGGGATCTTAGAAGGGAAGGGTTATATCAGGAGGAGGGAGGGAGCTGTGGTGAGCAGAGAAGCTTTACGGAGCACTGATGGGCCATGCCTAGCTCACAGCAGATAGCCACCAGGAACATTGCTGCAAGCAGTGGCTGCGGGAAGCCTCCACTCTCCTCCCAGCAGAGCAGGTAATGAAATGAAAGGCTCTTAGTTTTCCTTTTAAGCAGAAAATTAGTCTTCCTTTTCTTCACGAGAAAAGCGAGAGACCCATTTCTAGGTGTTAGCCCTGCTCTAACACACCAGCCAAGCACTCCCCAGGCTTCAAGATTTGTTTTTAAACTCAGTAAAACAAATCTGCTGACCTCCAAAGCTTTCTTTCACGTAGCCTGCCACATGTAGCCCTGTTTCCATCATAAAGCTCATTATAAACACGTTAAACAACATTATAAAGATGTTTTCTCCTTCAAAACATCTCCAAGAGAGTCTTCCAAAGAACTGTACTTGCTCCAAAGCCATGCTGAGCTCTCCCTGTCCGACCAGCCCCATAATTAGCAGCTTCCCAAGCTCAAAGAGATCCGTTGGATGATAAAGGTAGAAAGCTCCAGGAACACAGCACAGCTTGCTCCTGGGCTCTTGCTGACTCAGCATCTGCTGGCACTAGAGGGCAGGATACACTTTATTAGAGAGTAGGATACACATTATTAGAGAGTAAGGAGTGTCTGAGGTTGCATTGAAGGGGCGTATATGTCTAAGCGGGAGCGTGCAGCACATCCAGGAGTAGCCAGGAGCTGCCTTACTGCACAAAGCAAGGACCACCCAAAATTTGCACTGACCACATCCCATGGCAGTGATTACCAGGGCAAGAGCCTCCCAGGTTATCCGAGTTAGGGCTAGAATGCCAAATGGCATCAGAGGCTCTTTCACCACCTTGTAGTCACAGCTGCCTGCTGCTTTGCCAGCCACATAACTCGGGGTGAAGTGTTTTGCCTTGCAAGGGGGCTGCTCTGAGCAGTATTCACTGGAGTTTCTGATCAAAAGCTGCCAGTAATTGCAAGCTCCGTGCTTCAGGCACGACCCTGCAAAGATCTTTTCCTGTTTAGTGGGGGTTTAGGCACTGATTTCTGATCAAAAGCATTTGGCAGATATGTGCAGCAGGCACAGACAAGCTACACTGCAAGTGCTGTAGCTCAGATTGATAGAAATAACCTTTTCCACACACAATCAGCTGATGCTCAGGGAGTTGTCAACATCCTTTTTCTATATAGAAAGACTTTTTGTTTCCGCCTCATTACTTTGGTGTGCTTTCCTATGTATATGATTACATCTGGACAATCCTCATCATAATAGGAGATTTTAGATTAGCTCCACACAAAGCAAGCACAGGTTTTCTCCATTCCATTATCAACAGCCACTTGAAGGACAACCAAAATTGTACAAGATTACTCCAAGCAGGTCATGCAGTGCAGTCCTTTCATTAGTGAAAACCTCATAGAACTGGCAGGCTTCAAGAGCAAGGTAATTCGTGGTCTAAACACAAGGTAAACATCTCCCAAGCCTCCCAGACCTCCTTGTAGGGAGGCCCTAATCCTGCAACCACTGCATGCCACCCTGTTCATAACTGCAGAAAGCATTGTGGCCTGACAGCCAGGAGCAGCAGGTTGCACCCTGAGTGAGCAATGCTTTTTGACATCACAACTTGTGATATACAACAGCAACTAAATAGATCAGGTTGGACCAGTGTGACAAACCCTGGTCCAGATGCAGCCCAAACCTAGAAGCAGGCACAGGATGCGACAAGCATCCCCCCAGCTGCTGGTGCTTATAGGTCTGCCAGAAAGCACCTATCTTCACCCTGGGACTGAGCTCCTTTAAAATGGAAGGATTGGGGTGCACACTAACAAGCTGAGGTGCTGTACCCACAGGACCACAGGGCTAGACCCAGTTAAGTTGTCTCAGTGTTCCCAGCAGCCCCTGCTCAAAAGGTGCATTTTGAGCTGAGACACCTGAGCTTTCAGGACCATAATCAAGATATCAGGTTAAGGAGGTGAAAGGGACAAAGCCCAAAATATGTCTGTTCCTTAAATTTCTTGGAAGAGAATCAATGAGAGTTGGCTGAATATCCTTCCAGTGTCTGAAAGGGGCTACAAGGATGCTGGAGAGGGACTCTGCATCAGGGACTGGAGCAATAGGTTTAAACTGAAACAGGGGAAGCTCACGTCAGGGGCTTGGAGCAATCTGCTCTAGAGGAAGGTGTCCCTGCACACAGCAGGGGTTGGGACTGGATGAGCTTTAAGGTCCCTTCTAACCCAAACCAGCCCATGGTTCTATGATTTCAAGTAGAAGCAACGTGGGGCTTTGATTGCAGTTTGGGAGTGGAGATTTCACCCCTGCTTTGCTGCTAGAGAAGAGGAGGTCTGCAACGCTAAACTTGGCTGCTAGGAAATGGGGTGTTTTGCAGGACAGCACATTGAGAACCTCTAGAGAGCTGATGGTTGGTGCTCTGCTCATCTCCAGCCCATTTTGCACTGCTGCTTTTGGTGGGGACTAGGCACAGACTGCACTCATAGCCCATGCTAGGAACATTCACCTCCACTGTGCTCCAGACCCAGCTTGCCCATACCATTTAGTTTGATGGATGGTGCCTCAGTTTCCCCTCTGAAGAGCAAATACTAATACTTATCCTTTGAGTGCCTGTTGCCTGCCTTGTAACCTTCCAACAAACAGTGCATGTAAAGAAGGGATCCACATGCAACCAGACTGGTTTCTCCCTGCCTATCCAGCCGATCCTCCCTGCTGTCACAGCACTGAACATCCTCTCTGTACCCTGTATTTTTAGGTGCTTTTGGAAGCAGTTTTATCCATCTGGCCTGCAAAATGGAAACTGGCTCTGCACTGAGGCCAGGCTGAGCAGCCCATCTACAGCAATTTATATGCATTTCACAGCTTCTCATTTCAGCAATCTAAATTGCAGATGTGCACTTTAGATCTGGAGAAAGACAGAAAGGAAGGAAAAAGGTTAAGCAGCTCTGAGTCACTCCAATACATGACCTACTGTTGATTTAGAAACGTACCTCGGCAGTAAATACAGAATAGAGTTCTCCAAACTGTTTAACCTTTTGTATTCTGGCCAGCAAAACAAATCAATGAGAACAAAACGTCCCCCCAGAGGCACAAAAGCAACAGATCTGGAAAAACCCTGCAGTGGAGGTGTACCAAGAGAAAAGCAACCCAAAAGAAGTGACCTAAAGAGAGGGGAAACAAACAAGGAGAGAGAAAAAAAGAGCAGCAGACCTGAAAGGCAAAGAGGCAGGAACAGACATTAGCAGAGCAGACAAAACAGCAACAAGCAGAGGGAGAAAGAAAATGCAGCTCAGACCCTGCTCTTGCTAATGCCAATAGTAAGACTCTGGCACAAAATGCACCCACTTTGTGCAATGAGGATGGTTTGCCCCCAGTTGTTCCTTGGGAGCTGCACAGACTCAACATGTCCATTATAATCCTAAATACAGGTGGTTTGTTGCTTTTGGGGGCATTAGAAGCACTAGGCTGAAGGCAAAGGACATCT
This sequence comes from Nestor notabilis, assembly GCF_000696875.1. Classification (NCBI taxonomy): domain Eukaryota; kingdom Metazoa; phylum Chordata; class Aves; order Psittaciformes; family Psittacidae; genus Nestor; species Nestor notabilis. The sequence goes on along the minus strand of NW_009917440.1, from coordinate 34,982 downwards.
CAGCTGCATAACTCAGGAAGAGCTCACTGCACAACTGCGAACAGGCATCACATGCAGGTAGACAGGAGCATGCATGGGACATTTAGCTTTACCACAGTCTTGCTATGCAGAGTATGAATGCATCAGTGTTGAGGAAGCTCTGCAGAGGGCTGGCACTTAACGCATAGAGCAGGCTGCACATGGAGGTGTCCTTATCTCAGCCTTGGAAACCCCTGTGAATGTTTGAAGGCAGCTGAAGCACACAAAGCCCCAGCGATCTTGTCGAATGATTTTCTGCCTTCAAAGCGCATGGTGTAGCAGCGGAAGGGAGCTTTCTCTGGGATTTGAGGCACTGAGTGGGAGTCGAGAGAAAGGCCAGCATCTGCTGATCTCAGGGTACCACCAGGAGAATACTGCACAAGGCTCTCAAGGAGTTCACTTGGGCCAGAGCCATCCCATGGTCTCCAGTTAAAGCAGAATCGCTAAAAAGCCATGCAAAGTGACCAGGGGAGCCAAGGGGGTTTGAGAGTCCCAACAGTTGCAATGATTAAAAGGGAAACTGATGAGCAACCATTTACAGCATAAATCAGGCTTTCCTTAAACATCTAGGCATGCTTTAAATCAGCAGTGCTGTGGTTCACAAACCACCAGAGGTTTTATGGAGATGGTGATGCATTAAAGAGTCACCACTATGGTCAGCACACAGATGCAAAACTCAGTTGTCAGAGACAACTGCCTGCATAGTCCTGGTGGATAACAAATCAGTCCCAAACATCTCTTGGGTTGATTTTCTCTCCTGACTTCCTAGATGAGGGATGCAAACCTCCTCACTTCCATTGGTACCGCAGCGATAACACTGTTGAATGCAAGACTGAATTGCTCTAAGTCACAGGTAGCTGTGACTTGTTAAAGCCCTCTTGTGTTCCTGCAGCTTTAAAACAGCCCGTGTCCCTGGTTCCCCACCATTCCCAAGGAGTTGCCTGCCCCCCCATCAGCCATAAACTGAGACAAAGCTTCAGAAACCACACCTCAAGCTCTTTTTGCTAGTTTTGAACTCTTCAAGCTTCACATGTTCAAGCTTTTTCACCTAAAGTCTGGAGACTAGAAACCTTCCCTATTAAAAATACTACATTAATTGATTAAATAAGATATGATATGTTCTGTTAAATAGCATGGTTAAAAGTGGGACTTATTATAATATACCAATAAAGTAGGGCTATAGCTGGATATCCCAACAGCAAGAGAGGCTGCTGGTGCAGGATGGCAAGCAGAAAACATCAAGGTTTTCGCATTACAGAGGTTGAGCCAGCAATGTTCCCAAATTGTGGGCATTTTCAACTGTGTTTCTGTACCTCCATCTATTCCTTTTCCCCCATGTTGCTGTAGATCCTCACACTAGTATTTGCTTGCTTCAGATACACAGATTCTCCTCCATGCTGCAGCTCCTCCTGAGGAGTGGGGTGGGATCTTAGAACGATGCATCTTTTCCCAGTGTAACTATGACAGATGATGCCTGGTGGTAGGAGGGAAGTAAAGGAGATTTAAGCATCAGCTTCCTCCAAGGCAGAAGAAGCCCACACCAATTACATGGGAGGAGAATTTCATGCTGCTTTTGAAGCCTCCTGTGAGGAGGAGCCTTAAGAAGTGTGTTCAGTGATATCCTATAGAGCTGCCAGGAGGCTGTGTACTCACACAGGTCTCTCTGTCCTTTGATGGTATTGAGTTGAGCCTGGCAGACAGGGAGGAGGCAAGTGACAGAGCAAAGCACAAAGGGAGCAAAGGCAGTTGGGGGGGATCAAGGAGGAGCAGACCAGGAGAAGGAGCCCAAGACAGACACCAACAGCAGAGTAAGCAAAGGGCCTTGGAGACTGGGGAGGAAGCAACAGGCAGAATGAGCAGCTTAGACTGGGGTTTAGCACAAAGGGAGGCTGAGCCTGACCAGGCTAAGGGAAGGAGCCTGTTCACAGCAGGATCTCCTTTGTGGGCTGCATAGCAAAGTGCACTGCATCCCATGGGCATGATGACCGGTTTGAAGGGGCAGAGTCAGACCTGCCACGAGCACCAGGGTCAAGAAGAGACAGGATGGAGGAGGCAGGAAGACTCCCAGGAGCCAGCAACACCCTTTTTGAATCCATAACATACAAGACCAGCAGAAGTAGGGATAAAGCAATTTTTTCACTCATTTGAGGATACAGCTGGAATTCCAGAAGGCACAAGCAGTTTCAGTGCAGCTCTTACATACCTTGCTATAGCGGTGGCCCAGGCCATCTCCATAGACATTTCTAGTCCTGGAAAGACAGCCCACAGGCTTTCTCCCTGCTCTCTTGTACCTAGGAGCAATACTCAGCCGACAAAACAGCTTGGCTGGGTCCCATCAGAGGCAATGACCCCAAAAGCTAAAACATCTCATCCACAGCCCATGTACATGTGAGAATCTTTACAGACAAGGAAAGAGAGGAGCAGATTCCCCCAGAACAGATACAAACCACCAATTCCTGCAGTCAGAGCCTGGCTTGTGCAACCAGGCACAGCTCCACTGAAAAGAATAAGCTCAGCTCCTTTCATTAATGGCATAGATGGAAATAGTTTGGATGGTTTAATGCTGGAGAAGCCCAAGAGCCCCATCGCCTGGATTTAAGATGATGCCATAGCCAGAGATGAAACAGCAAGTAAGGTGAAAGAAAAGCAATGCCAACAGCTCTCCTTAGTATCTGGGGCTGTTGTGGTACTGCACACTTCAGCTAGCTTTCTTATCCCATCCCTACTAGTTTGAGAGCAGCACACAAAAACACTTGGAGATGAGTGTAGGTCCTTCCTTCATATACATCAGGATGCTTTTGTGGCATGCTCTGCCCTGGTTATTCCATTCTCTGCTGGAATAACCTAGGAGTGTTTGCCAGAAAGGGACTGAGGGGAGGGAAGAAGAAAGTATTTAACTCCCAAATCATGTTAAGAAATTCATTAGCTATTATTTCAGCTGCGTGACCTCCTGAAGGGACTTTCTAGAGAGCCAGATTATGCAGTCAACTAAATACAAATAAGTATGGAAAGGGCAGAGATCACTTTGTTTGTGGGATGCAAGGTTAAGTTTCCTATAGGATGCATCCATGTAACTCCCAGCAAACCAGTGAGGCCCAACAGCCCGCCCAGTCTGAGGACACCTCCCCAGCTGGCAAACATGGCACAAGCAAATGTGTTCTTTTCCTATGGGGATTGCTGATTTCCAAAGACTTACTGCCAATCCCGCAGGGACAGAAGCACATTGCATTGCTGCAAGGTTTCCAGCTGCACTTCAAGTGGGCTGCAGCTTCAGACATGCTGCAGAGACTAGGTCCTAGCCAGGCACCCTCCTCTGGGTGAGGGGCTTACCCTTCTTAGCTGCAGCACTTAAATAGGGGGAACTTGTGGGTTTCTTTCCATGTGCATTTCTTCTGCCACCTCCAAGGTGAAAGCATGTGCCACAAGAACCAGCCAGTCTCCCCAAGCCCTAAAACTTCATTCTATTCACTGAGTTTGGATGTTGATTAAATAATTGCTGGTTTTATGTAGCCTTTAATTTGCTAAGGAACTGCTGACCCTTAGAAACCCACCCACCTTTCAAGTGAGGATGTAGTAAGAAATACAGCTAATCACATTTGCTAAGAGGATCAGGGGGAAGAAGAGGCTCCACAAGACACGGTGTCTAAACCCAGCATCTCTTTGGTGGTCAGTGGTGTCCCTATGGTTGTACTCCCTAGTAGATGAACACCAACTTTAAAGTATTACATGTAAGTACATACACCCCCCACAACATTTACTGATACAGGCAAGTGTTGTATTAGAGGTGCACACGTGAGCAGGGGAAGTGTGTGTGCAGTGTGCATACAGATAGAATGAGACATCTGTGCCTGAATAAGAGTGGCAACCAGAAATTACAAGAGAAAACAGCATCTTTAACTTGTAAAAAGCAGAAAGGAGTGAAAAGCTTAAGTCCATACAGGCATCTTGTGCTCCTCCAGTGTATTTAAAGCCTAAATATGGTATCAGAGGCAACCTGTGTATTGCCTATAGAAACATGCACACACAGACTTCTCTAGACAGAGTTAGACCAATACCTTCCTATTCCCTACCTGCATTCAATTTGATCTCTTAATGAGCCTTTACATCTTCCATTTCAATCAGTAAGTGTGACATCCAGACTCCCACATGCATCACAAACACACAGGCACAGATTTAACCCAGGGAATATGAAACTTGAGGAAACATTTTGCTGTACCGCAGACAGCAGCACTATATAAAACTCAGCTGTCCGGAGCATAAAAACTGTTCAGCACCAGTTGCAAACCCAAGCAGTCAGACGAGAAGCAGCTTCAGAGCCAAGCCCCTGCTTCACAGGAGCACAAGCTTAGTTCAGGTCTGCACATCCCAGGACAGCTTGTGAAATTCAGAGGGGAGCAGCACTGCCAAAGGCAAAGCACAGAGTCTTTGTTTTGAACAGATGCAGACAGCTTTTCTTCCCCCCCTCCCCTAACCAAGATTGCATCAGTACCACAGCAATACAGGTTATTAGCTCAGTGGGAACCTAGCAGAGTTCAAACTCAAAGGTTCAAACAAGTCCAGTTTGCAGCTGGCAAAGCTAAACAAGACCAGGCAGCTGGCCTTTAGCTGAGTCACCCACAATAATTGGGTTGAAAATGTTGACTTAACCCATTCAGTTAATCACCGAAGCCCAAAAACCCCCAACGATTGCAGACAAGAACACATACATCTGCCTCTTGCAGAATAACATACTAGAAAACCTGTGTAAACCAATTTTCCAGAGCTTTCTCTGTGCTTCTGTGTACATGCTACATACAAATCAAGTTCTTGGGAGTCATTTGCTAGCCTGTTCCGATTCAGGAGAGCACACTGCACCTCCTTAGTGGATGTGCACTGAAGTCAGCTCAGCAGGGCTAACAGCACACATCCAGGCATGTGATTAAAGAGTTCACTAAATGGACAAGCTAAGGACACACTGACTTTTTTGCTCCTTTAGCAGAGAGATTTCATCTTTGCATGTTTCTTCCTCCAGAAGTTTGAACTTGCTGGAGTGAGACTGTTTGTTCCCCTTTGAAAAAGAGCAGCAAGGGAGCAATCAACTTTGGTTTACCTCTTGCGAAGCCATAAATTCCAGACGTGTGATGAAAAATGGACACGAGAGCTCTGAAGTGGATAGCTTACTTATAGGAAAGAAAAGACACAGCAACATAGAAAACCTAGCAGACAGCACTCTGAATACACCACTGTGTCCACTCTGAGGCCGCTGATGCCCGTAAAAATGTGTTTTGAAGTTATTAGTTAGCCATTGCAGAGGAAATTAAAACCCTCAGGATATTCATTTATGAGAGTGCAGGCTCTTGGAGCAGAGCAGTGGGTTGGGCTGCTCTCATCCTGGGAAGCTCACAGCACCATCCAGCCTGGAAGTATGTTGCTAAAGAGCTTGTGAGTAAGATTATTCCTTCTCCTGTTCCCATTACTGGCTTGCCCAGCATCACCCACATAACAGCCTCAGGAAAGCCTGTAAAGCAGCCAGCCAACCTCAAGCTGAATTGTAAGCGATGATACCTACCTTATGAGTCTTGGAAAAATGAGTGAATCATGGCTGCTCAGAGCCCAGACAGGGACCGGGGCTTCCTGCCTATCTCCTCAAGAGAGCACACTCCTGAAAGTAGGATGGTGACATCAGAAACTGCTAAAATAACTATGCTACTGCTCCCCTCTACAATTATCTTAACCAGAAGCCCCTCCAGTAGCCACCACAGCCCAAGCAGAGCTGAAAAGCAATACAGACACTCAAGCATTTACTCAATCACAGCCAGCCAAAAGGCTTGAAGAAAAGCAAATGCACCATGTGAAAGCATAGCTTATTCAAACAAAACCCTCAAATCTCTGCATACTCCAAAATCCCTTCTAGCCATGGAAATAACCTTACCTCCTGCCCTGCAAAGGTCCCCTGATGCAAACAGCAGCCCCCCCAAACAGCAGAACCAGCCTTTAGAAGCAGCTGACAAGGAGATATGGGAGAGTAATGGGAGTGGCAGAGCTGCTTATAAACACCAAGGCAGGGGAGGAAGGAACTCATTAACCTAAAGAGCAGCAGCTGGGTGAAAGGATGCAGGTTGTGATCTAAAGGCTGGGTTTAAGTGTGGGCAATGCCATCTGCAAGGAAGGCAGAAGCTGTAAAGTTTATAAGTATTGTACAACGCAGTACTTATAGTAAAGGCTGGAAAAATGGTCCAGGAGAGATGCAGGGCCCAGGATGGCTCTTGCCAGGCTTGTGTCTGTGTTAATGTAGCTGCCAGACCATTGAAGACAGAATGAGCCTCCGGGCACTAGCAGATAACTAAAGGAAAGCAAGTCATGGTCTATCAGCACACTTACGCAAAGTCACTTTCATCATTCCCAGAGGCACGGTGCCAGCATCAGTCATAGGATCCCAGACTCATTTGTGTTGGAAGGGACCTCAAACCTCATCCAGCTCCAACCCCCTGCCACGAGCAGGGACACCTTCCACTAGAGCAGGTTGCTCCAAGCCCCTGTGTCCAACCTGGCCTTGAACACTGCCAGGGATGGGGCAGCCACAGCTTCTCTGGGCACCCTGTGCCAGCGCCTCAGCACCCTCACAGGGAAGAGCTTCTGCCCAAGAGCTCATCTCAGTCTCTCCTCTGTCAGGTTCAAGCCATTCCCCTTGTCCTGTCCCTACATCCTTTGTCCAAAGCCCCTCTCCAGGTCTCCTGGAGCCCTTTTAGGCTATTTTTGCCATAAATAAAAATCAGAGTAGCTTTATTGACTGCAGCTGAGTTGAGCCGGTTTATTCCAAGTGAGAATTTGGCCCCTTGACTTCAGTGAAGCCGTGTTGGTTAATCCACAGGTGGAGACCTGGCCTGGTACAATCCCTTCTGAAAGCCCTGGGAGATCGGTAACACGCAGGCTGATTCACGGCTGTTATTCAGAGCCTGGGTGCTTATCAAAACCCTGCACCTCCTGCCCTGTGAAATGCTGCTGGCTGGGGCCAAGCGATTGCAATCACTGTCTTCAGGGATTGGGGTGTGGTGAATGAGGGTGCATTCTTCAAATGCTGCCTCAAGCTGGGGGGAAAGATGTCAGAGAAGCACCTTTTCCTCTGCAAACATCTGGGAATGTCACCCAAGATGAGAGTCCCTGCTCTGCCGACACTGCATATGCTGACATTGAGCAAGGAGACAGGGGGATCCTGCTCCTGCACATCGAAGGGGTTTTGTGATGGTCTTTTAAGATCCATAAGTGTAAAAATGGAGGATTTAATCTCTTGAGCTTCAGGGAATCTGCCCCAGCATCTGTCTGCCACTTTTAAAGAGCAAAACCAGCTTCATGCACCGAAGTGAAAACTCTCTTCCCTACTCCAGATGCAGGGTCTTTTTTCAGCAATCGCCTTCAAGTCTCTCTCAGGGCAGACAAAGTGTTGCTTCCCAGTGCTATAGGCACAAGTGCCATATTTCTTGCAGGTAATTAATCCACTGAAAATGAAAATCGCTTGACTTCCCTTTACACATGCACACACACACGGCCATAGAGAGGTGGTGAAGGTGTGCTGTATGTTGCAGTGTGGAGAAACACCAGAATAAACCAATTTTGATGGGGTTTGGGGTCTCAAAGTGGTAGGTCTTGGAATATACTTCGACCAGGCATTGGAACAGGCTGCCCAGGGCAGGGCACGTGTCAGGGCTGGAGTCACCGTCCCTGCAAGTGTTCACAGCCCGGGTGGCCGAGGCCTCAGTGCCAGGGGTTAGTGGTGGTCTTGGCAGTCCTGGGAATGGTTGGACTGGATGAGCTTAAAGGGCTTTTCCAACCTGGTTGGTTCTACAATGCTATGGCAGTACATAGCCCATGTCCCCAGCACATTAATCATGCAGAGACACCATTCCTGGCTATAGGAGGCCAACGTCTCTTCCCAAATGGGTGGCTGGAGTTTTCCCTCTATTTGCCATGAGGCTGCATTGTGCAGCCAAGGAGACAACAGAAGAAGGGCTTGTCATTGCGTGCAGAGGGGGCACGGCGTTGCTGCGGGGAAGAAAGCGATGCCTGAGCTCGCAGTTCATTTGCTTCAGCTCTGCCTTCCAAGCGTCTCTGAAGTCAGGCATCTGGAGCGTGATGTAATCTGAAGATTGATCAGCAGCAGCACACGTACAGCTGTGCACATCTGGCCTACAGGTGTTTCAGCTGCTATTTGTCAGTGACTGTATTGAACATTAAAAAGCACCCCGAGTTCATAAGGCTACCGTCCCTGTCCTGCAAATTGTTCACAGAAGCCCATGAAATGCCATGATCTTGTGCAAACTGTCTCTTCTTTTTAGTGGGGGGGCTCCATTTTTTGTTCTATTCTATTTTTTTTTAAATAAGAAGTTTAAACCATAGGCGCTTTTAAAGCAGTGGGTTCATTGTTATTAATTCCATTGGCATTAATCCATGTTGTTGAGTCAGTCATAACTATCACCCACTTACTGATTTAGGAGTCACGGCTATTACAGTGTTTGTGCTGCACTGATGTAAAAAAGCTAAGGCTGTTCCTCCTTGTGCTCAGCTGTGTACAGATGCAGCAATACCTGCTCCCAAGGTACCTAATCTAAACAGGGCAGGGGCAGGTGAAGTGGGGAAATGGGGAGGAAAGGTCTTTTCCATGAGGTAGGACCTGCAGTGCCAAGCCCAAGAGCCTGAGAATGATGGTTGATGCTTCCCACAGTGATGCTGCCACTCACCAGGTTTGCAAACTGCAGCTGCATACTTGCTGCACACAGGAAAAATAAGGAGAACAGGGAAACTGCTGGCTGAGCAGGCCAGGCTGAAAGAGTTCCCTTGGAAAACAGGAATAAAGATGTAGATATATGTATTTATTTTTAGAGAAGATGATTTTCCCTAGGATTTGTATTATTTGGGCAGGAACACAGAGGGGAGGAGAACTGTCCAATACTCTCTGCTATTCTAAAACGGGGTGGAGGAGGCAGAAGGGTATTTTTACAGCCCATTTCATATCTCAGTTGTGCTTATCCCTGTAGAGACAGACAGGGACCAGAGACACATTTCACACTGAGTGCCAGCATCATCATCAGAGCATGCCACACACCAAACTGCACAGCGCCAGCTGCCCTAAACCACTGTCTTCACATATCCCCAAGAGGAAGAAGAACCATGTTCCTATTGATATTTCCCTCCCAGATAGTCTCGATCAGCCTACAAGAACAGGTTTGTCTTAAACAACAAATATATTATACTTTCCAAACTGCTTAGCACAGGTACAGTCATTGTAGTCCATCCAATGGCATAAGTCATTAAGCTATAACACGTCATGCAACTGTCTCCTAAAATACATTAAGCCTTAGCTTGCAAGCTGTATTTGTGCAGAGTAAGATCTGCACATGGTCTTTGGTGTGAGCATCTCAGTAGAAGTGTATGGCACATACATAATAGCTTTACTCTCCTTACCTGATTTCTACATATAATATTTCTATCGCTTTGGTGCTGCTTTGGGTGTGCATTTCAGGCAGGGAGAACCAAGTACCTGATCTGAGAAGCCCAGAGGCCAGAGGAAGGAGTGCTCATGAGGCAGAGGAAGACATGAAACGACTGCCCTCACCTTTGGCGTGAGCCTCAACAGCTTCAGAGCCACTCTTCAAGATGCGCGTCTGCATCTGTGCAACCTCTTCTCCCAACCCTGTATATTTCATTTGAGCTGTCCAACAAGAACATCTCATTCCCTGCCTTTTTCCTTCCGCTTGCTCCTTTATTCTGCACCTCATTGTGCAAAGCCAAGCTCGTGTGTGAGTGCCTCTGAGGAGGGGAGATGAGCCCAAGGAAACAGCGATGGGCTTTCTCTCCTGCTCCATTAGGCAGGGGGGCTGGTGATAGCCACCTCCTCCTGTCCCTCTTTGTCCACAGCCCTGGCTTTCATGGTCAGGAGATGCTGGTGGTGTCCCCCAGTGCTTGTTCCTCTGAGCCACCCACCAGGCAGCTGGGCAGAGCCGTGGACAGAGCTTAGATGGTCCTTTCAAACACTGGAGCAACCCTGCTTTTTCCTGCCCCAACCGCTCATTAGCAGCTTCCTCCTTGCGGCAACTTCTAAATGAGCTTTCAGTGATGTGCTGCCAAGACTTTATAAGGGGCTCCCACAAACCTACCTCCTCCTCCTCCAGCTCCAATGAACCCCACTGCCCTGCAGAGGCTGATGCTCAGGCTGTGGAGGAGTGCAGGGCTGGGGGGGGAGATGTTTCTTGGAGGGGGCTCCTTCCTCTTTAAAGCTCTTTATTCTGTTGGCTTAATTTTCTGGTGAGGGAGGGACACCTTGGAGTCAATATTATTAACTGTCCTGAGATTGCTGCAGAGAGATGGGACATAACACAGAAACTCTGAGTGTCCCAGCAACAAAATGCTTCATGGCAGAGCTCTCGCTTCTCCTCCCTACTCTGAGGCTGATTTTATCTGGGCTAGGGCAATCAGCCACAGGACAAAATGCCAAAGAAGTGTGTTTCAAGACCCTAAAGGGCAAGTTTTTCCATGGGAATTCGGTGAGCCCATATGTTTCTGAGTGTGATGGAGGCCACCTTGGCTTTCTCGGGTGAGCTATGCCTGTTTGCTTCAGAACAGAGCTGGTTTCCCAGCAGAGCTCTGAGCTTGCAAGTATCTTGCAGGTCCAGGATGGGGCTGCATCAGCCTTTCAGCTTCTCTCTTTGGTGAGCAACTCCCTCGTCTCAAGTGGAAAGGAACTGAAGCCCCAAGGAAAGCCCAACAGCTCAGTTATGAGGAACTAAGGAGAAATTGACATCAGAGCACGCAGAGGTGCTAAAGTGGTTTGTGAGGGTTGCAGCCTCCTCTCGTGCTGGAGACACCTTTTCTGCTCCGGACAGCTTAAGCCTTGCAGAGGCACGCCTGGAGCTGGCAGAATGAGAAAGCTCATTTTGCACCTTTAAAAACGAACGGGTTGAAAGAAGATAGATACCAAAATACTGAAGGGCTTTCCTCTTGGTTTCTTCTTTTGGCATTGTCCCTTTAGGATGGTTCTTCCTGGACAGTGAGGTGTGACCAAGCCATCGACCTTTCTTGAAAAGGAGGGAGAAGAAAAGCCTTAAATCCCTATTTTCTTATGCCCCATCCCCATCAACCAGCTAGTTATGCTCCCCATAAAGAACCAGGGAGCCAGCGGACACAGAGAGGATGTTTTCCCTCAAACCAGCCATGGGCAGATAAATCCTCCGTGGTCTGAAAAGCCTGGGGTAAATTAGATTAGAGGCTTTCCTCTGGACGGTGAGGGGTATGTTTGGTGATAGCTGATGTGTGGGGGTGTGTGTGCAGCTCAGGAATGAACAACCGGGAGGGATGTGTTTTTAAATGGTTTCCCAGCTGTAAGATGCACATAATTGTGGCTTTCCTTCATCTGGGAGACTTCAAGAGTGGATGGTTGATAAGGGTTCATACCAGCAAAGGAAGAAAAAACACAAGCCAGGGGTATCTGGTTTCAGTCTGTCTGTACCCGCAGCATTAGATCTGATTTTGGCCTTCTCTCCCCCCACTGCATGTACACAATTATCTGAATTCCTTTCTCCGCTGCTTCCTTCCCTCTGAAGCCTTGCAGACCGGCCTGCCTGCCTTTTCCCTTGCTTGAGGGATAGCTGCAGACTGGGGCTCTCTCCTTTCCTGGCCCATGGAGGGGTCTGCGCCACAGCCCCAAGGACCAGCACTCCCCTGGGGGCAGAAAGCAACCACGAGGATGGGAATTCATTCCCCATGCCCAACTTTTTAGCCTTTCTTGGTGGGAAACACCCTAAAAATCAAGGGATTCCTGCTATTTTAAGGCGCTGTTCCTTCGTGCCTCAGTTTCCCCTTACCTCTGCTGCTTGCCTCTAGTCATGTTCAGAACAGGGTCCTAAAAGGTTGCGTTTTTGCATCATCCACATCAACTATACACACACTGTCCATCTTGGCTTTAGGGACAAATCCCGAAGACAATTTGGGATTACCCCTTTGGCAGAGATCCAGCCCATGCCTACAACGAGTGTAGCTTTATGTGTGCAGAGCAGCATCTCCCTTCTTCCTCTGACTTTGCTCTGAAAACATTTGAGCATATATTAGATGATGCATAAACACGACCTCGTGTGCAGATGGAGTTTTCCCATTCTTAAACAGAACAGACATGCACAGCCTGTGCTTAGGCACACCTCAACTTCAGCTTGCTGCTTGACACCATGGGATTCTTCAGCTTAGGAGGGAGGCATCCCACCTCCCAGGGTTAAGGAGCTGTGCTGGTTTGCTAAAGTTTGGCCAGGCACTCTTCTGGGAACAGATTTCACCTAATCTAGGTAGCAAATACCTGGTTTCCCTGTGCATGTCCCAACCTGTTGGTCACGAGCCCACCATCTCGCCTCCACCCTAGCAAATCTCTGCTGCTTCACAGGGGCTTCATGTTTTTAATGGCACTGTGATAAAAGCCAAGGCAAAATAACTCCCTGTGCTTCCTGCCTTAGGTCTGCTTCATATGGCTCACAGAAACACTCAGCCCGTGCATAGTTGGAAGGCAATTTTGGGAGGCTCAGAACTAGGTCAAAACAAACTTAATTTCCTCCAGGTCCAGGTGGGATGCTGCTTTTCAAGCCGGGTGATATGCATGCTGCCTTTCAGCCTTCCACCCATTGCTGTCCAAGCCTCCAACACACAGTCAAGGGGAAGCCTTCAGCGTTTTTGGAGCGTGGCTGTTTTCCACTCTCCCTGTGCTCCAAAACAGCTGCACCATTTTTGCCCAGGCTCCAGAAAACAAAAACAATGGCAAGAAAGAGGAATCACCGTTGGGCATGGAAAAATTTCAGCTCAAGCAACATAAGTTTTGAGCAGATAAAAAACCACGGGATGCTGGAAGGCAAAGCACACAAACGTGACCGTGGATATAAGAAAGCCATATGCTTTCTTAAAGCAGTTGTTCCCAAGACAGTTGGGAATGATGGTCCTTGGTCCACCAAGCTCAGGAATGAGCAAGGTTAAGGGGTGAATTGGAGGTGTTTGGCAGTAAGCACCTCATGTAGGGACCCTGCCCATGATGATGGCAACGAGATCAAGCGATTTCTGTGTCCTCAGCAAGATCCTCCTGGGTATCTCAGATGTCTGCACTTCAAGCTGCTACATAGGTCTTGACAACAGTCCCTTTGGTTGGCAAATCTGGGATCGAGTTGGGTCACAGAGGCAGGGAGAGAGGAGCACGGGATGCTTACAAGAGCCCAGGTCACCAGGAGTCCTGGTAGCCAGGTGAGACAGAGCTCTCATGGCCAGAAGTAATCCAAATTCAGACTTTCTGGCCTGAGAGTCAAGATGCTGAGGTCCGTCCTCCCTTCCAACTTGGCATTTCCTAATCTGCAAAAGAACAACCCCATTCCTGGAGCCGCTCGCTTTGGCATTTCACAAACTCTCTTGCTGGCATTTCACGCCAGCCCATGCTGACCTTTTCTCTCCCAAGGCACGGGGGCCAACACGTGAGCCCCCGAGTCACGTTTCGCATTGTTCGCTGTTGTTTTTCCCCGTCCCCGTGCCCATGGGGCAGGACACATGCGGCGCTGGTGCGGCGGGCAGGCGTACCGGGGCTATGACATAATGCAATAACCAAACTAGCTGCATATTGATTTATTTTGAAGAAAAATATTAAGGGCAGCTGCTACTTAGCGCCGACTGAAGCATTTTATTGATTTTCTGAAGCACGAGCGTCCCATTTTGTGTTGTAACCCAGCGTTGCTTGAACCTGGTGGCTGGACTAGTCTAGAAAAACTCATCCACGTCATGTTTTCCTCCTCTTGAGAACTATAAGGAGGGTCTCCGGCCCTGAAGGTGCTCACCTGGGTAACAACCACAGAGGTCATGGCCTGGTGTTTGCTCTGCCCCACTGTGCTCAGGCATTATCTCCAATCAGATCCAACTCAACAGGGGACTTCTCCTCTCCCATTCGCCCTGTGACATGCCTGCAATGTCTTACCAGCTATGCTGCAGCACCTACCACAATAAAGGCGAGGACCCGTGATAGCCTGAACAGGCTTTTGCTGTACGTTTCACTATCTTAATCCTTTCCGCTATTCTCATTTTGGAAAGGATGCGTTTTGGGACAGTGGTGATGGAGATCTCCAGCTGAGTTTGTTCAGTGCTTTCCCGTGGGCTGGTTTAACATTTGTTCTCCTCAGTGCATGTTTGTTTCCCAGGGAGGAAGATGACAGAGCTTTTTTTGTCACCCATGCCCAGCAATGCTCCCTGCTTTGCTTGCTTCCTACCTCCTGACACCAGCCTGGCCCACAGCAATGCTGCTGCCCAACCCAAACCTCCACAGCCTGCAAAAACACAGCCCTGGAAGTTAACATCCCATTAGAATGAATGTTGGGGGGGTGCTTTAAAGAGCAGGCACGGTCTGGGGTGGGAGACTTCAGAGGGGCCAAAAACACAGCGGCAGGGATGGTGCCAAAGGCTGTGGGGACAACGCGGGATGGTGGAGAAGCTGGCTGGGACCACCGAGGCAGCCACACATGGGGTGGGTGAGGAACATGCCCACTGGTGTCACTTGGAAGAGACTTGTTATTGCAATTCAACCTCCTTTCAGCAATGATGCTCGGTCAGAAACCGCGTCCACTCCAGCGATGCCAGAAGGCAGCAGGATCAGCCTTGGGCAGCGTGCCCTGCACTGACCCGCCGAGCAGGGCTGGGGTCTCGGCTTTGACCTGTGCTGGTTTTTACTTCCCCAACTTGAAGGGGGAGGAAACAGTCTATAAACTTCTCGGTGACTGCTGAAATCAGTCCCAGCTGGTGCGGGGTGAGCAGCTGGTGTGCGCTGCACCGCGCCGCCGCTCACAGCCCTCGTCCGCTGCTCACTACCTGACCCCATTCCCAGCCCCGAACACAGGGCAAGAAGTTGGGACAGCACTTTTGTGGTAGGGATTTTGGCTGGATAAAACCCATGTGGACAGAGAGAGGCTGGGACCTGGTGGAAGAACCGTTTTCTTACTGTAAAATAAGCTGAAAAAGCATCCTTTAAAAGAAACAAACAACAAAACACCATCACCAAACAAACAAGCTCAAACCGTTTAGCTGCATTTCCTATTTCATTTGCACTCCGAGTTCTGTTATGGAAATTATTTCAATCCCTTTGTAAGCAAAACCACCCTAATCCTGTATGAGCGAAGGCCTCAGGGTCCTGCTGCAAAATTCCTGGCTGTGCTATTGCTGCCACCTTCCATCAAACCAGCAGCTCCCAGGTCTCATGGTTTCTATGCTGTGTTCTTGGGCTGGGGAATGCTCTAAAAGCAGAGAAAAAAAATAGAGCAGCAAGCCCTCAATTCACCACGCAGAGGAAACTGCACTGGGTCTGCAATAAGGTAATGAATAACAACCACATTCTGTGTTACAAGCTACAGGGTAAGAGAAATGCTTGGAAACTAGCTTCAGCAGAGAGCTTCACCATCTATCAGCTCTCAGTCCAGATGCCACAATCATGCTTTGCTATAATGCAGCGTTAGGCCTGCAGAGAATCACAGGGTTGGCACCAGCTGATTAAATCCCACGTGCACTGTAAGGGAGGAAGAGATGCACTGCCATTCCCCACCAGGGAAACTGAGGCACATGCAGAGAGAGCAGTTACAAAGCAAGCCTGTATGTGAGCTGGGGTTAAAACTAAGCTCTGTGTTGTCCTGCTGTGCTACCACACCAGCTTAGTGCCAGGAAGGCATTCCCTGTGAAGTCTGCTGTGTGCTTTCCTGCTTCTTTTAAGATTAAGTCCATACCTCATCATTCTGCTGCTATGGGAAACCTGCAGCCATTCCTGCAGGAGCACATTAGGAAACCTCCACGGGTCCCACTCATGGAAGCGGAGCGGAGAAGCGCCACAGGAGTAGCCACCAGCCGAGTGCTTTGACAGGCTTTGATGAGCGCCCTGCTGAGCCCCTCTGGGATTAAAGGATCATAAACATAAAGCACAACCTTGGGAGGGTCCCTTAAAAGCACAAAATGGTTATGGGAGAAGCTCCCTGTGATTTAAGGGGGGAAAGGAGCCTGAAGGGCCCCATTGTCTCATTTTATAGCTCCTGAAGGCAAGCAGGGCTCTGCTTCCCCTTTTGGTGCATGGTGAGTTGGGGGATTGGAAACAGCCCTTCTGGGGGCCCAGGCACAAGGCACTGGGTTTACTGGGGCAGTTCAAGATGGGGTCTCCAGAAACAAGGGGCAGGAGGAGGCAGCCAATCACTAAGGGTCTGGCTGCACTGGTGTAGGAGAGGAGGAAAGACCAGCAGCAGGTTTTGGGGGATATTATCCCTCTTTCTCAGCCGGGAGTTGATCCTCCTTCCCCCTGCGAGACTCAAACTGCTGCAAGCAAAGACCAGGTTTCTGACATGAGGATTACAAGCCAGATTCAGAGTATCATTTCTCCAATACACATAGCACTCTAAAGCAAACTGAGAAGCCACTGAAGTCCCCTAACCTCACTAAGCTCCACATGGGATGCTAGCAGGGGTTTAGCACCATACTCCTCTATTCAAGTGACCTGGAGTGGGGGGGATAACTGAAGAGGAACAGGTTGGGAGCAGACATCACACATCACTTCTCTGCCTGCAGTGTTGCCACACATCCCACCACCACCGTGTCCTTCGTGCCACAAGCAGATGCCCTCCTCCTCCTGTTACCATTTATGTGCTTTCAAAACTGCTACTTACAGCCAGATTTTCAAAAACAGTCAGCACCCAACATCCCAAAAGTCTACAGAAGAAGAAATGGAAGGAGTAGGTCACACAGCAGGGGTTCTCATCTTGTGCACTTTCCTTCTCTTGTGCTGATAGGTTGGGTATGTGAATAAGTGGGTTTTATTCTTTGAGGTGGATCATATATAGAATATGTGGTAAGAACAACCAGCAAAATGTTAGATGATGTGATCTGAAACACAAGTTCATGCCAAGTGGGGAAGAATAACCCCTTCGTGGCCAGGTAGAGCAGCTTCCTTTGGTGACCCATATATCTAGTCATAAGAATGCTCTGTCAGCTGAGACAGGCTGATTTAATGAGCAGTGGGCAATCACTAAAAAATAGCAGTGGAAATAACCTACCAGGTTATCCTGCCAAGGCTGATAGCCCTGGGGTTGGACTAGAAGACTTTTGAAGGTCCTTTCCAACCCAAACTATTCTATGATAACCAGGCACTAGCCAAGCAGTGCCACATCTGTCCACAATGATACCGGCTACCTGTGTGGGATGAGAAATGATGGGTTAAGCCCTGGGAGCACCCAAGGGACCCGGCAGAGTCATGCCAGAGCCCTGGGGCACAGCAGCACTGCAGTCCACAGGGTAGACCTAGACTCATTCACCTCCCAGTAACAGGGAAGACATTAGCACTGAGCTGCTGTGAAATTCCCATTTTTTTTCCAGTCAGCCAGAGCCAAAAAAGCTGCTGGAAACCAGAAAGATCCAGTGGAAACGAGATCCTGCACTGCAGCAGCAGCCAGAGCAGGGCGTCTCACCCGGGGTTAAATCCATCAGCTTGCAAATCACCAGCTCTGCTCCAAGAGCAGCTTTGTGCTGACCTCTCCAGTCTTGAGTGGGATTTAAAACATCAGTGGAAATAGATCAGCTCAGTATTGCCTCCTACCTGCTTTCACCTTGTTTTACATGGCAGCCAGGTTCAGCAATGAGCAGGGCATGGTGATACCTTGTGTAGCTGGCAGCAAGCATCCTTCACCCCTTTTTCTACTTGCTGGAGAAAATAATGTTAAAAGAAGACCCTCATAAAATCTTCCTCCCCCCTGTATTTTATTTTCCTCTCCCAAGTCTCTCCCCAGTGCCAGTATTAGGAAAGGACCAACCTGTCAATTGTCAGATGTGCACACACATAAACCACTACTGCTCGCACACACCAAGTAGTTAAGCTTTCCTAAGTGGTCCTGGGCAGCCTGTCAAGTCCTGAGCTCCTCTGCAGAATGTGGTTGTAATTAGATAATTAATAACTTGGAGAAGGAAAGGAAAGGAAAGGAAAGGAAAGGAAATAAGCTAAATGGGAGCTTTCCTTAGTGGGAGGAAATAATTATATCTGCTTTTTGATACATGAGCTGAGGTGGCTTTCTGAAGGCAGAAACAGCATCGCGCCTGCAAAGCCATCCCTCCCCCAAGTTAAACAGGGTCTCCCATGGGCACTGCTGGGTCACAGTTTGTCCCACCAGCCCACAAACGAGCAGCAGCAGGTTGCTGTAGATCAGAGCAAACCCTGGAGGTAGCAGGGCTCCCAACATGCTGCTGCACCTTGTCGCATCCCAATAAATGGGGCAGAAGAGAGACAATACAGTTGGGTCACCAGAAATCATGTGGAAAACTGGAGTTTAGCACAACATCCCTTGGGGTTGGAGATGCTGCTGTCAGCACAAGGACCTGCAATGGATGCCTGTGGATTTATAGTTCCGCAGTCTGAACCCAGGTTGTACAGCCAAAATCCAGGTTGATTTCGTTGGTGGTGGTAGTGGTTTTAGATGTGCTTAGATATCGCATAAATATGTTACCCAGGGATGGAAAGAAAACGGATTCATTTCCCACAGAGCTTGCCTGATGTTGGGCTGGAGTCGCTGTAGGTGGAGTTTCTAAAGCCCAGCTCAGATGCCTGAACATCCAATCTCCCCTTTCCCCTTGCTCAAGGGGCAGTGGGGCTGCTTCTGGTGCCTTGGATCTCCCCCAGCTGCTGGATTAGCCGTCTGCTTCCACGCTCCTGGGACCAGGGGCAGGTTTCAACACGTGGTTACTGGTGATCATGAAGCACAGCCATAATTTGTAGGGGAAAATAACTTTACCAGACAAGACACCTCGGAAAGATGTCCTGTATTCAGTGTATTTATTTCTGTTTTCTTCTTTTCTTTTTCTCTTCCCTCCAGACTGTCCAGTGTCTGAGACTGAAGTGGAATTGGGATGTATCCAAGTTTGTAGCTTCTGAAACCTTAACAACCTCAAGTAAACTGGTCCAAAAGACCCCTCTTGACCTCCCTCGCTCTGAACTCTAGCGGAGCACTTAGACTGAGCAGAAAACAGGACCAAAGCTGATGGTCTGAAACTTTGCAACATCTCTCCCTAAAGCAACCGACCAAAGAGAAAAGAGAAACAACATTCCTGGTTGTTTATTGATGTGTCTGTCTGTCTGTGTGTTTGGTTTTAGTTCTTTGTTCTTCTGAAAAACCTTAATTCAGGAATACATTTATGAGACATGTTTGGGTTCAGATTTTACTCCCCTGTACCTGTATTCTTCTCTGGGTTTGTTTGCTGTCTGTTTGTTTATATCCAACGCCTGATCCCTTGTACAGTAATGGCAAAACTGGACCAAGGCTCTCATAAGAAAAAGCAACAAAAAAAGAAAGAAGAAAAAATCCCACTGTGTCCCCAGCTCCCTGCATGATTTGTTTCAAGTACAGCCTGGATTACAGACTGCCCTCCACGCTCTACTGCCTCTTCCTTATTGCTCCATGATTTGCTACCGCTCACCCCCCCCTCCACTCCCTCTTTTTGTTTCAGTGTATATGTTGCTTATTTGTTTTATTTATTGAGATATTTTTAACGAGCTAAGAGACTGCAATGTTGCTGTGTATACTGCTTCTCTTGCCAATAAAAATAAAGATGTCATGCAGCTACTGGGGTATGAGATTTACCTTCTTGACTGCACTGCTCTGAGCAGGAGCTGAACC
>NW_009917440.1:14983-15262 GCF_000696875.1 Nestor notabilis | reverse complement strand
CTGCTCTGAGCAGGAGCTTAACCGCATCCTTGCACCTCGCAATGTTCTGAAGTGCACTGATTTGGCTCCAAGCTGTTTCCCAGGTGATGGGGGGCAGAAGGTGTGAGTGTCACTTGGCCAGGCTGATGTCTGCCTGCTTATGCCAGGAGTAGCTGGTTGTTTACTTGCACCCTGGTTAAGGAGGTTTGATCTTAGAGGAGATTTTGCCCTTAGAGGGATGTGGAGCTGCTGGAGTGAGTCCAGAGGAGGCCACTGAGATGCTGCGAGGGCTGGAGACGC
>NW_009917440.1:1643-14729 GCF_000696875.1 Nestor notabilis | reverse complement strand
TCCCTGGCGGTGTTCAAGGCAAGCTTGGACACAGGGGCTTGGAGCAACCTGCTCTAGTGGAAGGTGTCCCAGCCTGGGACATCCAACTGGATGAGCTTTGAGGTCCCTTCAACACAAACCAGGCTGCGATTCTATGAAAAGCCAGTTGCACTATGGAAATGGTCACCCAGAGTTGCTGATCTGATCCTCCTTCCTACTTACCTTCCACCCTGCGATTAAACACTGGGGTGGACTTTGCTAGTGCTCAGTAACCTCCCTCCATCGCCTTGCAGAGCCCCATCAGACCCTTGGTCATGCACATGCTGAATCTGGGTTTTAATTTCCAAATCATAAACAACATGTTTGCAAAAAAATAATCTGGAAAAAAAAACCAACCCAAAACCCTCCATAAAGTTACAAATTCCTTTAAAGAACAATTGTGGTGGAGCTGGAAACACGAGGCTGAAGTATCCCAAAAGACCTTTTGTTCTTGCACCCTTTGCCTGATGGATTAACACCAACACTGCTTAGCTTGAGAGAATCTGGGCTGCAACACCAAGGTGATGGAGACACATTGATTGAAGGGCAGGTATCTGGCAAAGGCAGTTTGGGAGCCTCCGTGGTCATTGTTGGGATTATCAACTCGACTGCGCAAAGCAAGAGGCAAACCAGATCTTTATAAGAAGGATCTGCACAGGAATTGGCAGGGTGTGATGTTTTAGCTGGGGAAGAAAAGATGGTGAAGGATAATTGACTCCAGGGGGGGAAAAAAAGGCAGCTCTGTGGTGTCTAGAGCCATTAAAAAATAAATCATGTCATTCCATCTAAACCAGCTTCAGAGAAAAACATTTCAACATGCCAAATCAAGAACATACATGTGTGTATCAGATGCATTAATTGCCTGATAGGTTTCAGAGCTTGGACGTCACATGTTTATTTTAAACCAAGCACAGTTGCATAGAGTAAAATACATCACATCCATTAGAAGCTCTTATTTTCTTGAAAGTAAATGACATCTCAGGCTGGGCTTTTGGTACCAGCAGAGCCAAAAATACCATTTGAGAAGGTGAGTTTAACAGATGTCATGCAGCAAACAGAATTTTCCCTCTTTTCTTTTTTTCCCCAGGGATTGCATGTTTGTGTCTTAGTTCCTGCCATTTGGTGAACCACTAACAATGCTCCGGATTGCACCATAGAATGATATGGAATGGGTTGGGTTGGAAAGGACCTCAAAGCTCATCCAGCTCCAACCCATGCCACGGGCAGGGACACCTTCCACTAGAGCAGGTTGCTCCAAGCCCCTGTGTCCAACCTGGCCTTGAACACTGCCAGGGATGGGGCAGCCACAGCTTCTCTGGGCAGCCTGTGCCAGCGCCTCAGCACCCTCACAGGGAAGAGCTTCTGCCTTAGATCCAACCTGAACTTCCCCTGTTTAACCAAACTGATTCCACCACAGGGAGTGACACTTTTTCCAAGCCTGGGCACCCAAATCCAACTTCAGCCTTATTAATGGCTTGTCAGAAGGGCCTGTTGTGCTGCTTCGCTCTCCCAGGACACGACTAGGACCAGGAGGAGATGGTCAGACCCACCCAAGCCACAGGTCAGATGTGTGCAGCCACAGCAGTGCCACCATAGCTGACATGTGCCTTCCTTAATGCTACAAGGGGGTCAGGAACACCACGCTCCACTATCTGGAGGAGCATTTAAGGACCTGTCATGGTAAATCAAAGCATTTCATATCTCACTCTGCAAAGTGCACTAGCAACTCCTAGTGAAAATAAATGCTCACAAGCACCCATTGGTAGCTCTTCCATGAATTCTGGGAGTTAGCCAAGGCTCCTCTGGGTGAATGGCCTTGGAGAGGTTAATTTGGAGCCCAGGGGTAGAATCATAGCGTGGTTTAGGTTAGAAGGGACTTTCAAGCTCATCGAGTCCCAACCCCCTGCCATGGGCAGGGACACCTTCCACTAGAGCAGGTTGCCATCCAACCTGGCCTTGAAGAGTTAGGTTTTGAGGCAAAAGAAGCAGTAACTGTAAGAGCTGGCCAGTCAGCAAACAGCTATGCCACAGGACTCGGGTGAGTGGTTTCAGTTCCCCAGGGGAGAACTGACACTATCAACCACTCCAAAAAGTCCTGACAATTTGAGAGCTGTAAACTCTCTGGGTAACAGAGTTCTAATAGAAAACACACTGGGATTGATGAGGAGAGAGACACGCGTCTCAGTCGGCTGCTGAAAAGGCTTTTCATCTTGTCTGAGTTCATCTTGCATGAGCCAGCAAAGTGGGTTAGTTAGGAAGAAGCCGAAGTAAAGGTAAAACTCAGACCCTATATCCACAGCTGTGTTGTCATGGGCAGGACGTGACACAGACAAATTTACATCTCTTTCACATGGTAGGAAGGTCTTTTCAATAGTATTTATCACACCGTTCACCCTAATTCCCCAGGTGATTGAATTCTCCTTTCCCAATCCCACCCCTGCCTGAAAGTCCAACACCCTGTAGGAGATGAAGAGATGAGGAGGGCAGGGATGACTCTCTGGTGCAGAATAGAATGAGACCAAAACAATCCCTTAACACAGCTCCTGACAACAGGGTTGCTCCTCCATGGCAACACACATGCACACACAGAGCCTGGTTAAATACTGGTCCTGGACCGTTTGGCCTCTGTGTGCATGAAAGGCTACAGGAAGCACCCAGGACACACTGTTTTGTGCAGGGATCCAGCTAACAACAAAGCCAAATGGTCACTGGGAAGAAGCCAAGCACTGAGGTGGTGATGTGAAGTGTACTGATAGTCTCTTACACACTTTTACTCAATCCCAGCTCAGTTTAGCACCACCAAACCACCCCCTGTTCAAAAGGAGGCAAAAAGACCTCAGCTGCCCCTCATGTTTTCAGCTTGAGTCCTCTATACGGACCAAATGAATCCCTTGGGAGCTCTTTTCTCCCTAGTCTCCCCCCAAAGCCACCCCATTTTCAAGGAAGCAGGGAACGCTGACAGCAAGGCAGGATTGGAGAAGGGAGGGGAAGCACTGGCAACGTTTCCCAGGGATGCTTGTAAACTGGGACCACCCAGACAATGTTTCTGGAATGGTGAATTCAGCCCCCCCTCAAAGGGTGACAGAAAAGAGAGGTCTGTGTTGGTCAGCATCACCTCAGCACTGAGACCTCAGCTATGGGAGCTTGCATCCAGCCCAAGCCTGGGAGAGGAGGGAGCCCAGGAGCCTTCAGGGACACCCATCTGCATTCAGCTGTACAATGAGGACAATGATAAATGTCCTATTTACTGCTCTTACGAAGCATAGTGACAAAGTGGCCTTTGTCAGGGTCAAACATAAAAATCGCCCCAAGAAATCACAAGTGATGTGAAAATGCTGTTGCCTGAGATTTTTTGCTCAAACTAATCTTGCACGTCACCCGGGCAGGCTTGAGGAAGGAAAGCATTGCAGATGGTCGTCCCCCATATGGCACAACTTGTTCCAGTATGGATGTGGGCTCCATCTGTTCTGCCTAGCTTTGCTCACAGCGCTGCCCAGAAATCATAGATTCATAGATTCATTTAGGTTGGAAAAGGCCTTTAAGATCATTGAGTCCAACCAGCACTGCCAAGTTCACCACTAAACCATGCTTTGAAGTGCCACATCTACACATCTTTTAATACCTCCAGGGGTCTAGAGATAGTGATTAGGGGGTGACAAATGCCCTGAAGTATTTTGAATGAGGGCTCTGTTCCTTGCTGGATTCAACCAAACATGGATCTCAAAAGCCATAGATGACTTCTGGATGCTTGGACTTTGGAAATCCCTTCCAAAGCACCCACTGAGAGGAGAGATCACAATGACAGACATCAAGAAGCAATGCCTGCCACCCAAAAAAGCTTTATCAGTGTTGCCCTGGTGAGTCCCACCTGGATGGCCGACATGCAGAGTGGTTTGCGAGGAGCAGACCCCTCCTTTGGGGCCCTCTTCCATCTTCTTCAGGCAGACAAAACCTATTCCTGCAGCTTCTTCAGACAAAAGACAAAAGGAGAGGTGAAGCCCCTCTTTCACAACCCATCCCTTCATCACTCACTCATGTCTTCACAATGCATTCAAAACCATGAACTCTTGTCTCATCTTTAACCCTTTCTCCCACTTTTAGCTCTAAATCAGTAGCCATAAGCTACTATTGAGATCACCCAAACCTCCATAATAAGCAAACGCCATACATCACCAGCATTTCATCCAGGTTTTAATGGGATTATTCAAATTTAATGGGATTATTCAGAAATCATAGCTTCATAAATCCATTTAGGTTGGAAAAGACCTTTAAGATCATCAAGTCCAATCATTAGCCCAGCACTGCCGTGTTCACCAGTGACCATGACTTTAAGTGACACATCTACACATCTTTTCCATACCTCATGAGTATTGAGAGGTATTTACTCATGAGAAATGGGTAAATACCCATTATCTCATCTTTAACCCTTTGTCCCAGTTCTACCACCAAATCAGTAGCCACAAGCTGGTCACCTAAACCTCAATAATAAGCAAAGGCCATACATTACCAGCATTTCACCCATGTTTTAATGGGATCATTCAAACAGATGGAGGGTTTTCAGCTGCATCTCGATGCTTTTTGTGCTTTTGATGTCTTTTTGATGTCTTTTGATGGCCTTCAGAGTCTCAGGATTTGTTTTGAGCATGGTAAAGTGCACTCAGCCCTTTTATGATTTCCTGCCTTGTTTCAGAGCCCTGCACTGGAAGTCTTTAGTTGCCTCCTAAATCTTTTCCCAGAACTCTCCTGTCACTTTAAATATTGGCCAGCATTTTGTTAGCTTCAAGACTTTGAAATCATATCAAAGTAAACCTCAAAGGAAAATAACACAGTGAAGGGTAAGGTTGGAGCTTAATTCATATTTAAAGAAAGATCTTTCGCTTCAGCTTGGGTTACTGCATAAAATGACTGGGAGCAAATGGAGCTTTTAAAGGCCATGTTCCCCGCAGGGCTCTAGTTTAAAACCATCAGTGAGCCTCCCAGGCAGAGGAATGAAACTGCCTTCCCATGAAAAATTCCCTACCTTTGGGAAGAAAAACATCTGAACTTCTCCGGGATCAAGATGGACTTTCTCCTCCCAACCCTCCTGAGCTGTGACCCTGGATGGCGTTTGCAAATGGTGCTGCCTCCCTGTAGGCAGAGAGAAACTTTGTCAAAGGCTTTGCAGAAGGAAACAAAGAGCTAAGGACTGATTTGCAAGTCAAAACATAGCTTCCTTTTCCGTCCTGCCTGCCTTTTCCTCCCTTTTTCTTCTTTCCTTCCTGGCTGCTTTCCTGCCTTCCTGCCTTTCCCTTCCTTCTCCTTCTTTCCTTCCTCGAACCTCGCATTTCTGACATTACAACAGGAGATATCCCCCTTTCCCTCTCCCAAAATACTAGTTTCCAGGAAAGAAGGAAGGACCCGAGGGCTGGTTTCCAACAAACCTCAGCACCTGACTGGGATTTGTGCAGGGCCATACTAAAGGCAGCTTTGGAAGCTGCCTGCCCAGCATAGGTATGCTTGCAAGAGCAGCCGAGCACACAGCTTCCCTTGCCTTTACGTAGGGATTTCTGCAATTTGCCTTTAAGCTGCGAATCCTGTGCAGCACAGAGCAGCAGTGGTGATAGATTTAGCCTTCCACGTACCCTCTGCTTTTAGTTCTTACTTCCTATTCAAGAGCAGTGGGTGGGAGGGACAGCTTTTGCTAACACTAGCAACTCCAGAGCTGCCAAAACCCCAAACAAAGGCTGTGAGAAACATACTTCTGCAGGAACCGTTTGCTGAAACATGATTCATTTCTTTAAGATAAGTCATATTTCCTCTGGCCAACACTTACAAAAGAGTTAGTCCCCCTTATCCATACTCCCGCTTGGATGATGAATACATCCAGAGCATGTGCTTCCAGTTGAGCCTTTTCGATGCTGCTGTGCTCGTGCTGCACTCGACAGCACGATGCAGCAGCATGAATTTGCTCTCACGCAAAGGTAGTTTGGGGCTGGGGGACTTGCACTGGGTTTTCCCTTCTGTGTCCCCCAGCCCTGCACCAAATCACGCTGCAGAAGGAGACTCTCCCACCCAGCTTCACGCCACCACTTCAAGCAGCATTGTTTTCAGCCCGGGTCTGACATGCCTGCCTCAGTCAATGTGGCTTTTTCACCAGCTACTGGAAACAATGGGCTCTGTGGGTCATTTGCAGTTCATCACGTCTTTGAGTTGTCCGGGTAGTTACTTGAAAAGAAACATTTCTGCTTCGCACATGGCCACAAGATCCATAATGAAATTTCCTAGCATCCCTTATTTCAGAACCCCCTTTCAAGGCAGCCCTGCCAGACTGTAGCTTGCTTTCCCAAATTAGTGATCTGGTGGAAACTCAGCAGGAGCTGGGCGAGGGACCAGCTGGAATGGTCCTTGTGATGCACAAGACAGCGTGGGAGCACCACGGGAGGTGGGGATTGTGCTGTGATCTCCCCTGGCCCGCCTGGGTCTGGATCCAAGGCTCGGCTCCAGCACTGGCACTGTTGGGTTTTGACCCTGACCCCTCTCCTTCCAACAGCCCTTTGCTTCCTTATATGCATGGCAAGAGATGCTGGCTGAGCATCTTCCTCCTCCTCGCCCCTCTGGGCGCTCAGCTGGGGGCTGCATGGGGCTCTCCATCCAAACATGAGGCAGGGCAAGTCCTAGTGGTGTGATGGACCCAAGAGGCTGGGCAGGGAGATCCGTGGGCACAGCCCCTCCAACCACAGTGTTGTGGTTCATGTTAAAGCCACCATCCATGGGGCAAGCCACACACCTACCAGACCCAGGCACGAGCCTTACACATGGCCAAACTTGGCCACTTTTCAGCATCCATCCAAGATGAGGCCTCTGAGCTCTGTATTTGCTCTGCTTTCTCTCCATCCCTTTCCCATGGACACCTCTATCTCTCTGCACTGGTCTCTACCAGCCCGTGTTTCATCCGAGCTTCCTCTACACAACAGTGACAATCACAGCCAGTGTCTGCTCAGCCCTGTGGCCACAAACCTCTCCCACCAGTGCCACCTTCCTTCTGACAGACACAAGGCACCAGGGTGTATTACCTGGTGGGTACTGATGCTCCTGGGGATCATGAAGACTTCTGCCCTCAGACAGCTCCTTGTGGTTCAGTGGGGGTAATGTGGAGTTTTGTTCTCTTCCTCCCAGGATAGGGGACAGGTGAGCACAGCAATGCCATTTGCTGCTCCACACCAGGGGTGGGTGGATGTGCTTGTACCTGCACTCAATTTTTAACATCTTGGCCATGAAGGAAGCCAGTTTTCCTTTCCCCCTCCCCTATTTTTTTCCTCAGGATACATGAAGTCAGAGGAGTTGGCTGAGGAGATATTGACATGATTTATTACCTGGCTTGGTTGCCACACAGAGCGTCCTTGTCTCATCAGGATGCCAGGACAAGCTGAGGTACTGAAGGAACTTGCACCACCTAAAAGCCACCAGAGAAATAAGTATCCATCAAATCTTGCATCCTAACCTTCTCATATTATGGCAGTGGGCTGAGGTGGGGTGAGACTGATCTCTTCTGGAGAAACAACACTGAGCTCTACCTTCCACATCCACAAAAAAGGAGCTGCAAGCGTGAAGGAAGAGAGAGGTGCAGAGGAAGAAGAGGATTAGCATGCAGTATAGAAAAGAAGTAAGAAAAGACCTGCCTGTTCTTACAGACCACATGTGAATACCTTAGTGTGTGGAGATGGATGGCTCATTCAGGCTTCAACTCAGACCCATTTTTGGCACGTCAAGTATTGCTCTCAGGTTATAGTTTGATTCATGCTATACTCAGCTTTTCTGCACTGGGGTTTCAGCATTGTCCCTGTGAGTCCCTACTCAGTAATGCTGAATTGAAATAGAACTAAATCAACAATGCCAACAGTTTTGTTGCAGATGCTGCAGGGGCAATATGTTTCTGCTAAAGAAACAGCTTCTATCCTGTGCCACGTGGTGCAGGGGGTCTCCTCTGCCTACATCCCATCCCTCCCCACAGCGGATGACTTCAGGATATTAGGGCAAGAAAGAGCACTACACATCAAGGCAGAAGCTCTCTGAGAGGAGGCTGCAGCAAACACATCTGGTCTGTCAGGGGCAGCCGCTCGAGACAGGATATGGGGAGTCCATCCCCATCACCACAGCACAGTGTGGACTGGGAGCAGCTACCTCTGGTACAGCTCGGCTGGGCTGTAATCAGACCTTAATCAACCAAACCTCATGCTGTGACATGTTTATATGACCAGGCCCTTTCCCCTTCATTAGTATTGGGGTCAGGAGAAGCCAAAGGTCAGGCTCGAAGCAGATGATTTCACTTCTAAACAAAACCATCGCCGCCTCCTACCTTCCTCCTCAAAGAGCTTGGCTCATAAATTTTCGTTTAATACCACCAGGATGACTTTTTCCCCCTTGTCAGATTCTCTTTAATAAGAGGGATATTTCATTCCCCAAAACCAGAGGGCAGTTCCTTATTACTCTGAGTCCCCAGCTATTTGGGAAGCTTTGGCCGGTATCCTGCCCTGTGCTTCAATTGATGTAGTCCGGAGGACTAGAAAGATAAAGGTGATGGAGATGCCAGATTGGCACTCCAGCTGCCTGGTTTTAATGGTCCTGCCACCCAAGTTCCCACAGCATCAGCGACCCATTTGACACGCTGGGGGCTGGAAAATCCAACCCCACTGTCAGAAATGCATGTGCTTGCTTCACTGGGAAGAGAAAACAGGGACAAAAAATGCAGCTGGCTTTCAGGTTTGCTGCTTTTGCTCCTGGAGTCCAGCTAAAGCTCAGGGTCCAAAAAGCAAACCAAAGGAGGTGATCTAGACAGCCAGTTTCAAAAGAGGTTAAGGGATTTAGGTGCTCAAGGCGAAACAAGGAGCTGCTTTTCACAGCTGCGTGTGAAAAGCCCATTGGGACAACCTGAACCTTCCTGGAGCTGAATGCACTTTCTGCCCTGGAGCTGCAGGTTCACATCCCACAGGAGGGTCACGGTTAAAAACATGTTTGATGATTGCAGCTGGGTCTCAGCTCCCATTGACCACACTGAAACAGGACAGCTCAAAACCAGTGGGTGATATCAGAGCTGTGGGGTTCGACTCCTCCAGTCTCATGACAGCTTCAAGGCCAGGGGTGCTCATCTTCCTGCATTAACCTGGCCAGGGACAAGACTGCTGTGGATGATGCTCAGCAGTTGCTTCAATCTCCGCATAGCCCAATGTTTTTATGTATACCCTGGTGAGACATAATATGAACAACTGCCCATCACAACCAATAGTGAACTTTCTAAACCCAGTACCTATGCCTCCCCCCCAGCCAGGAGTAAATATGTGCATGTCCCACCAATGCAAGTGATAGGGATCATACCCAGCTCTGCTTTTCCAGCCCACTCAGCCAGGGCTGCTAAGGACAATTTCCCCTGCCTAGGTCATCCTCACCTCCCCAGCCTAGCTCAGCTCTAAGGACAGTGCCTGTGGGTTGGTGCCATCGTGTGGATATAGCTGCAATGAAGAGGAGGAGGAGAGATGGGAGGAAGAATGCTGGTAAAGGACGAATCTGGCATTGTCCAACTCAGGGTCTAAGCCTAGTTCCCTCCTAGTGATACCAGTGGTCTTCAGTGGGACCACGCTGCTTCCTCCAGCAGGTTGAGTAAATAGAACAACAGCAAAAGCATGTACCACCTGCATCTTAGCTACCCTGAGACATCTGCTGATACCAACAGCAGATCTTCAGGGGGAGTTTTCCCAGGTGATGCCCTAATGAGAGCAGCAGCAGAGATTAAGATCTCTGCAGTGCTTGAAAGGCTCAGAAGCTGAAATGAAGCTGTGAGTGACACTCTCTCCACCTTACCCAGGCTTTCACATTTGGAAATGGGGCTGGAACACGCTCGTGCATCTATTGTCACCTCCAGGACTGTCTGGTCTACCAACACAAGCATGCGCTCGAACCTGAAGGAAAATGAGACTGTGGATATTGGCTAGTGGCAGAGGGTGAGTTCTTTGCTCTGGGCTTGCATCCTGTCCTGGAGGTCACACAGTCCCCAGCCTCCAACTCGCTTGCAAAACTGAAAAGCAATCCCAGCCCAGGATAAAAATAAAGGGTCCATGGGGCCCTGTCACTCTGGGGTCAACTGATGCAGTGGACGTGCAATCAAGCTCCTTCATCTAATTTTTCCACCGCCTTTTATAGGCTGGATCTGAAACGGAGCCAAATGATGATCAAGGGGGATAACGAATCCCCCCGTGAGCCTGGGGTTTCCTTTGTACAGTCAAAATCCCAAGCCAAGTCCTGCTGGCTGGGATGTTCCCATTATCTTGCAGAGTAGAGCACTGAACTCTGATGGGCTCCTTCCAAAACCCCATCCTCTGGGATGGAAAGCAACCTGCCTTGACTCAACACTTCACTCCTTGTGTGATGAGGAGGGGGGACAAGAGATCGGTTCCCACAAGGGGAGGAAGTCTGTGAAGGACCCTGTTGAGGCACTGCTGAGCCTCCCTCTCTATGGAGGAGGCTTTATGTCTCTGTATTGACCTCTACACCCCACACATACATGCTATGCCTGTCCACCCTTGTCATGGTTTTGGCTCCCCCTGAGTTCGCACTGCCAAGGTCTTTGCAGAACGCTTGCAGCATTGGAGTGGAGTGAGATCCCACTCACAGGCACACACTGCCTCTGCCAGGATGGCTCTGGAGGAGCTCTGGACCTTGGCTCTGGAAGACCTGGCCACTCGGGACCTCTTTGGATGAGGTGCAAGGGACATGCAAGTGGCCAGTGCTCAACCCTGAGCGCCTGGACAACCCATGCTTGCTGGTTGTCATGGGTTGGACCACCAGCCTGTACATGCAGGTGGGATCTCATTCAGCAATCCATCAGGGCTCATCCATCCTTAGCTAGCTGGCATCCCGTTCCAGCTAGGTTTTGCAGCATGTGGCTGACTGGATCCAAGATTCGTTAAGGACCCAACCCCACGTTGCTGGTTTGGATTAAATTGTTCCCAACACTACGCATTGTTATTTGGGAAGTATACGATTCTTTCCCATATGTCTTTGACCTATAAAATGAACATCTCCCAAAACTGAAAGGTTATTGCCAACGACGACGTGTTTTCATTTCTCGTCTTTAAGCACATTTCATGCTTTGCCAGAACTTTTTAGGAGGTTGAAACTGAAGGCCTTAACTCAGGAAAACACTTCAAACGTGTGCCAAATAGGACTTAGGAGCACACTTGCATCTAAGCACATGCTACAGGCTTGTGCTGTTGTGATGGTTCCCAAACTGGTGCCAAAACCCATCTTCTTCTTCATTAACTCATAGACTCTCAAATCCTGTCCTCGGCTTTGTTGACAGTCAGCTCCAGGTGAAATTTGGCTTGCAGATGTGCAGCTCCTGCATTGCAGAGAGCAGCTCATTTTGGGGTTGGGGGGTTGTTAGCTGGGCCTCATGGAAGCCATAAAAATCCAAAGTAAGTAGAGGTGGGTGATATTTTTAAGTGGGTATTTTTAAAAACACCACCATTTGCAGCGATTTCATGGGGTGCTTGCTTGTAACAACAACAAAATCTGGCAAAGTCTCTGGAAGGCATATTTCTAGTGTTCCTAAATGAAACTCCAAAAAGACTTTGATTCGGAAGGTCGTCTTCTTTCTATTTTTTACAACGCAAAGCAGTCAGTGTCCAAGTAAAATATCTCACTTCGGGCTGACTCAAATATCTCTTTCTATTTATTTATTTATATATTTTGCCTGAAATGTCCAATGTTCCAGTTTTCTGTTCATCCCAAATCAGTATTTCAACTTTTTTTGGAGATTTTTTTCCTAGTTTTTCAGATCTACTTTTACCCTGAGGAACTGAATACAGAGCTGGGTAAGCGAAGAGGGAATGCAAAAGGCCAACGCTCAAGTTTGTCTTTAAGAACTTACCAGTCACCTGGGAGGAATTCGAGCTATGGCACACACTGTGGGCATCAAAAGACACAGAAATCTGTATTCTGCTTTCAGGAAAGAAGCATTTCATCATTACAAGGGAAAATAACAGATGGAGACCAGCCTCCCCCCATACTCCCACTACCTCAAGTCTTCAGCATTCCTACCTGCACTGCTAAATCCCCAGATCAAGCCACTCCTGCAGCATGCCTTTTATCCCAGCAACACAACTCTCTGTATGAAAGCAAGTCTATAGTTTGTTTCAACACATTTCTTACATTGTTATGTCACTAACCTGCAAAGCACAGCTCTCACAGGAGATGTTTGAGATGGGGAATGCGTGACTGCAGCTTCCCTCTTGCAAGCAGCCCTTGCCTTTCTGAGGTGAGACCTTGGATAACCATAGCAAAACTTCTCCTGTCCTTTCTAGCTACAGAAAGCAGGCAGAGAAGTGTCTTGGTTAATGACCGTGTGAGATTTGCCCCACCACAGGACCTTAGGAAAGGCTGCTGTGATGGAAGATGCAGGAACACGCAGCTGGAAGCACTGTCCCTTGCTGTGGAAGCATGATGCAGTGCACTGAGCAGAGCAATAATGGCAGCTCAGGAGAAGCTGCCTGTGGTGGCTCCTCTTCTGCCAAGGTTAACCAGCCTGTGTACTCACGTTTTCCTTCCTGGGACCCCTCACCTCCTGCCCTTCCTCTGTCCCAGCCTCCTGGGCTCTGGTCTTACTTTGATCCTCTAATCCACCCCACTAAGCCAAAATTCCCATTGCAGAACCCCTTGGGTTTGCCAAATTATCCCCCCGTGTCATATCTGGCTCCCCTCCTCCCAAGACCAGTCCAAGCACAGAGCCTCAAGACTGCTCTAAAAGGCACCAGAGCACTGCATCCAGTGAGCATCCCACCTCTAAACCTACCCTGAGGAGGCTGGAGAGGGGGCTTCTTCACCCACATGCATCCCCATGCACACAGCTTACATCAGCAAAGCAACCAGAGCTCTTCCACCCCTATGGTTATCATAGAAGAAGATGGCAAACAGAGAGGGGAAAAATGCCCAAATCACATTTTTTGATCCTCAGAAAGTTTGGTCACTCCTGAAATCATAGAATCAGAGAATGGTTTGGGCTGGAAAGGACCTTAAGATCATCCAGTTCCACCCCCC
>NW_009917440.1:0-1611 GCF_000696875.1 Nestor notabilis | reverse complement strand
GGATGGAGCATCCACCACTTCCTCGGGCAGCCTGTTCCAGCACCTCACCACCCTCGTGGTAAAGAACTTCTTCCTTATATCTATCTAACTTGAACCTTATATCTAACCAAATCAGTACAAAATGAAGAGGCTTTAATGGGGAGTTGAAAGAAGGAGTAGGATGGGTCACTTGGTTTCACTCCTATTGTCAAATGATAAAACTGCTCTCTTATTTAAGACGTAAAACGCCTGTGAAGCAACAAACAAAACCCAAAGCACCAACTTCCCAACACCTACCTCAGTGAAACATTATGGACACAAGGAAACGGGCTGCAAAACTTGCATGATAAAAATAAACCTCCTTGAGAAGAGCTCTGCCAAAGTTAAAGGGAAAAGAGGTTAGGAGCATTGGTGGGAAACAGTGCTAAAGGGAAGGGTAGAAGAGACCAGAAACAAAGAGAAGGAAGGAGCAGAGGAAGAGGACTGGGGCTAAGGCTGTGCCAGTCAGGAGGGATTTAGCCGGATGATGGTTTTAGTGCATTTAAATGTGTAAGATATACTTTGATTAATTCTAGTAGACTTCACCAAAGTCATACTTGCAACTCCCAGCACGCTAATTACGGAGAAGAGGCGGACAGTGACTCATGTTGGAAGCTTCCCAACTTCCAAAGAGGTGGGGGGGAAACCAGGAATCTCAGAGCTCAGGCAACCACGACAGTCCCCAGGCCTGTGCTGGGAGAAAGGTCAGGACTGTTCCCAAGGAGGGCTGGCAGGGAAGCCACCAAGAGGATGGGGGCCATGGGGAGAGGTGGAGGTACCTGGCTGTGGGGTTCCTGCCCCAGCATCTCCCCATCTACACAGGCAAGGAAGCTGTTTCCCCCAGTGCTAATCCCATCAACCTGGAGGCAGGGATGTTGCCATCTCACATCAGAGATGCCCTCAGGAAGGTATCATTGAGGTAGGTAGGACGTTTCTCCTCCCTGGCACCCAAAACCCAGGGGGTGAAAGAGGGCAGGAGCTGGGGGATTGCTCTGTGCAATCTACCCCCACCCTGTCACCAAGCCCTTCAAAGCTGGAGCCATGGACATGCAGAGACAAGGATGGAGCCCACCAGCTCTGGGTTCCATGAAGGTCAGGTCTGATGGGTCACAGAGGGAAAAACAAAGTCACAGACCCCGTGTTAAGCCTCAGGTGTTCCACTCTGCTCACTGGTATCAGTATTTAGCATGAAGAAGATGCACACACACAGATGTTTGCTCAGCAGTGATTGCCTCCAGCTCTGAAACATCTCTCGGGGCAGCAGCGGAGAAACTAAGGGGGGTCCTTGCCTGATATTTATTATCCCATCTCAGCTCCATTCTCATCTACTCATTTTTAACTCTCTGAGAAGCTGACAGCATCAGAAACTGAAGCCAGAGCATCAGATTAACAACATCTTTCTTCTCCAGGCTTTTAGCCACATGTTTGAATTGGTTCAGCCCATGAATAAAACCAAAACCCCACAATCTTATAGGCCTGAGGCAGAGGTGGGGGATGGGGATGACAGATTTAGTGCCTCTTATCCAATTGCAGTTTCAGTTCTTTAAGGAGAAAAGAAAATCACTTAAAATATTAATTTATATATATTTTTTC
>NW_009917439.1:25207-32808 GCF_000696875.1 Nestor notabilis | reverse complement strand
GGAATAGGTTGCCCAAAGAAGTGGTAAATGCCCAGTCCTTGGCAGCATTCAAGGCCAGGTTGGACAGAGCCTTGTGCAACATGGTTTAGGGTGAGGCATCCCTGCTCATGGCAGGGGGGTTGGAACTAGATGATCTCATGGTCCTTTTCAACCCAAACCATTCTATGATTCTATGAAAACAGGAATCACTAATCCCAGCATTCCAAGGAGGTGCTGAATTTCCCAGCACGTCTAACAGAGTGAATCTACCAGTGCTTTGCACAGCACTTGGGCATCCTTAGATAGAAAGCCTTTTTACAACTTCAGATGCTGGTATTATGACTCTCTGTCAAATGCACAAGTAAACACTACAAAAAGATAGGAGAACTTCTCTCTGTAATGTCATTGATTGTAACTCATCATCTGAGTATCCCTGAGTGCACTGTGCTTCTGCAATCCACTGATTGAAGAAGAGTGCTAGATAATAAATGCTGTTGGAAGCCATTGAAAAATCAGTAGGTTGCTATCACACAACTAACTCTAAGTGAAAACAGATAATGCTACCAAGATAAAAACAGCACGAATGGAAGAACACTGTGTGGGAGAGAATCTGTACAGGTGAGGAGGGAAGAAAATGAATCAAAAAACTTAAAAATGTGTATTTTTGCTAATTTCTTTCAAACCTTTCAATCTACCAGAGAAAATGCATGCTGCAATGATAATTATAGATGATTGTAGCTCCGCAGATGCCCTGTTGCTTCTGTTTTTGTAAACAATAAAACTGCCCAGACACTCAAGACTGATAAATCCTAGTCTTCAGATGCGTGCATACACACATACACAAACATAGGTCACCAGGTAGAGTAACCTATTAATCCATAGCTAGTGCCTGATGATTACTCAGGCATTTGCTTACCAGAAGAGTGACAAGACACCACATGGTGACAGGATAGGTAAAAACCTGCCTGGGGGTACATACCGAGTAGCCAGAGTGCTACTCTGCATTCATATCCTTTTCAATCCATTTGAACTGAAGTTTGCTTGGCAGCACACTGTGAGTTAGAGTCCTCAGTGCGTTTGGTACATTAAATATATCTGCAGCTCTTCCTGCCTATCCGTTTTGTTTGATCTTCTTGACATTTGTGACTTCTATTCCTCTGAGGAGGTACTTTTAAAATAAAGATCAGATATCTCTATGACGGCAGCCCCTGACCAAACCACTAAAGGGAAGATAAACAAACTCCTTTTGGAAGTATCCACTTCGGAAGAAACTGGGGAGACCCATGCTGTAACTCCTTGGTGGAGAATAAGGGGGCAGCAAATACCTGAAATTTTAGGTGGCTGCAGAAGAAGTTACTGAACAAGCTGTGAAAACGAACACTAACACATCTGCATTGTTCCCTGAGAGGTCCTAAGAGAAATCTAGGATCAAATAGGTGAGGTACCAGTAGTGGTGGGTCAAAATTGCTTTGGTATCTTAGCATTTGATGGTGCAAAAAAAGACACTGAATTTTTAAGAGAGACATTGGGAACTCCAAGGTAAAAGTTAATGTCTGTACTAAGCAAATCAGTAGAATCACTGACAAAGGAATAAAATGACAGGATTACTCAATTCCTGCATAAATGCAACGTGGTTCAGAAGGGCCAGTATGGCTTCTGCAAAGGCACATACTCTCTTACAAACTTCTGAAGTGAGCTGCAAGTCAGTGTCTCTGAGTATCTGGCTTTGCAACAGTAAGAGGTGATGAAGGGAATGAAGAAGGACCAAAATAGGGGTAGACTGCAAGTTTTTAGTCAAAATATTATTTCATGGAAAATGTCTATTTGCCAAAGCCAATTGCAATTCAATGGAAGGTTTTTACCTTAGGTTCTGAAGCCCCATATGTTGAGTTTCTGGTCAAACCAAAATGCCTCATGTTTTATCACAAATTAATACTTATATCACCATTAGGTTATTGCTTAGTTCTAGTCTGAAATTAACATTACAAAGAGAGGGGTAAAGATTGTTTATGAGCTTCACATTTTACAAGATAAAAAAGCTATGTCCTCACCATGCCCTACTCCTGAGTCATTTAGCATTTTACTGCAATTTAATGCAAAAGTGATCTCATTTCCCCTCACTCTCATCCTTCAGGATCAACTATTCAATCACTGTCTTGAAGTACCTGCTATAATCAGGTAAATAGTCTTTCCCCCCATTACAGATATATTTGCTACCATATCAACCAGATCTTACAGGGGCTATCAGCTTTTTCCATACAAATTGGGCCCACAGTCTGAAAAGTCAGCAGCCTGGGGCAATATATGCTCAAAGCAGCTGTACCTTTTCTCAAACAGGAAATATTTTTTTTTATTATTTCCCCTTTTTTCTATTTTATCTGTTTGCAGCTCCTTTATCCTCCTGCACAGCTCTGCATGGTGTAACATTTATGCTAGAGAAGCTGCTGCCTATAAGGCAGTTTTCTGATGAGGATAGAGTGTATTTACCTTTTCACTCTAATGAGTAAAAGACCTTAGAGTGCATTCCTCATTCAGGGAAAAAGTGCAGATGTTGCTCTCTTAAAACACTACATAAATCTCCCCAGGACAAAACGTTCACAGTAATTATTTTAAATCATTGAACAAGGTGGGGTTAAAAACTCTTCCCTTGGTTTTACAGAGCTGCATGTGTAAATTATCATTTGTTGATGCCAGTGTCGGGGTTAAGCATAAGGTTTCCTGGATATGTTCCAGTATGAGGCAAAACATGAAGGGCCGTCTGCCTTTCTGTGGAGAGGAAAAAAAAAGGCGGGGGGAAAAAGACCATTTCATGCCAGCAGATGGCTACAACTCATTACTGTGTAAATGTACAGCCTGGGAAGAGGAATGAGAAATTAATTAGCATTCACCAGGAATCCATAACAGAGACTGATACATGCTCATGCCATTTTATTCCATGTCATGTTAATCGAGTACTAGACAACTGACAAAATGCATTAAACTAACCATAGCCTTTGCAAGCTGTGGCAGATTTCTCTCACACAGAGATTTATTTCCTTACAGACACTGTGGCAGAGGAGGTAGCCGTGCACACACACACACACACCCCTTTCACCATTACTTACTAACCTACCAGTCTATTCATTTCACTGTGGATTATTCTCACCCATGGTTACATTAGGCCTGAGGCCAGTAGATTTCTGATAGAACCATAGCTCAGCCCTGTTCAAACAGCAGCCTGTCTCCCTGGCATTTGCACAGAAGAGCCTTCTTCCTCTAAAGGAGGCAGTCCATGCTATAGGAAGGGTCGGGGTACACCTTGCTATGAGGAAATACCACTGGGAAAACCAACATAAAAT
Source organism: Nestor notabilis (assembly GCF_000696875.1). NCBI lineage: Eukaryota > Metazoa > Chordata > Aves > Psittaciformes > Psittacidae > Nestor > Nestor notabilis. The sequence continues at coordinate 29,491 of NW_009917439.1, read as the reverse complement.
GTCTGCCAGACCTCTAATGAATAACTTTAAGTCTTAGGGTATTGGCAAACGTGACGCAGACACTTTTAATGTGGAGTTTTCCACAACTCTGTGAAAACTTGGGCTTTTTTTCAAGTATGTCTCATAAGGACTTTGAAACTGAGATACTGCAAAATCCTCAGCCATCTTGAAAAGAAGCTGAGGCATCGTGGCTCAAGTCACTTTTATGGCACACAAGCAAGCATAAATAAGCCAACACACCCTAAAAAGCCCTCTGATTTGGAAGATGCCTCAAATGTAATACAGCTACACAACTGCGCACATTTAGCCACTGAACAGAAGGCAGCTGAGGCTTTAGTGCCACCCAGTGTGGCTTGTTCACAAGGGTTAAAAACTACCTGTGGTGCTGTGCAGCCTTCCTTGCCATCCATGCTGTGGGTGCCCCAGCTGTCATTGTCACTGCAGCAGCTCAGGCCCCTGCAGGATGAGGCAGGGATGGGGTCAGACTGCCCAAAGCAAAGCACAGGAGACCCACAGGCATATCCAGTTCAGCCTCTTGAACTAGCAGGGCACAGCTGTAAATCTTGCCCCTGTGGTTTGCTCTCTGTTCTGTCTTACTGCTGGGAAGTGGGAAAAGGTACATCGCCCCACAGCTATGTGGTGACTCAGAACTGCCTGAAGTATGGTAGGGTAGCGACACTCAGATATAGCAGTGATGCTGCAAAGTAATATCAAGAAATATTAGCTAACCAAGAGGCAATAAATGGCATAACTCATTTGAAATCAGGTCAGCTAAAAAAAAATCAGCTTACTTTTTACAATTACTCTGATCACTTCTATGGACCTTTACACAGCGGTTTCAGGATCAGCTGCAAATTGGGACACCAAATGAACACTGAATCTGTTCTGGCTTCTAGAAGCACATCTAGTTGCTTTGATTGTTGCTAGGTGAAAAATGACACGTCAGTGAGCAAACGCTAATACAGCAAACTGCCATCATAGCTGGGGCCATGGGTTACAGGTCAGACAGACAACACTGCTACCACCACACAACTATTCCCAGTGCCTTTCTGGGGTGTCAGAGCAGTATGTTTTTCCACCACTCACTTATCTACACTGTCTAAATGTTACATTGATTTCCTCTTTACTAATCAAGGAGAAAACCACTCTGGGAGGCAGCTGTGAGCTGTCCAAGAGATGAGGTGGAAAGGGAATGGGTTTGTTTTGCAGCATTTATTTAAAAAGATAAAGATTCCTTTTCATTTAAAACACTGCTGCTTGAAGTCTCATGCGGAGAGCATTCATCATATGGCTTCTAAAGATCTATGATCTTCTAACAGAAATGGGATTCAGAGGCAGGGAGGGACCACGTAGGACTGGGTTATGCCATGTACAGGTGAAATAATCCTGGTGCTGGGGCTGGTGAAGGGCAGCTGTTTTCAGAGCAGTCATTGGGAAATAGTCTTATTAGATAGAGGTAAACTGTGAGCAACTCTAATAAGAAACTATGCATGCACACTAAAATGGGTATTAGAAATCAGCCTATTTCCAAAATGTTTAGCAAAATCACTTGGTGGAAACAGAAAACATATTTATTATCTCAATAAAACATCCAACCTACTTAACAAATATGTATTTAACAGAAATAGAAGTAAGAACTCTTAAAGAAACATTTACCGACTCTCTGTAGGGTCATATTTCAAGGCAAGGAGAAAAACGATTTTGAATAAAAGTCCCTATTGGTTAAATAGGAAAGGCAGCACCTAGAAATAATTTTTTTCCCCACAAGCAGTAGAAGTAGCAAAGCTTAATTTTCTCTGGGCTTGTACCATTTGCTACTATACCCCTTGTCACTGTAATAACTACACTGTTGGACCCACGACCCTGTGATACTGTTAGGGGCTGAAAGGGTTTTATTTCACTTATGCTAAATTTTCATAAATCTTATACATAGTATTAAGGAGACCAGAAACCCATTATTTTCACACCAACACTCAATAGGTCTGGCCTAGTTATAGGTAAGAAAAATAAATAGGAGGCAGGAAGAATGCAAAAATTGTTCAAACAGAGAATTGGAATATAAATAAGCTACTTAGCATGGTCTATGCAAAATAGCTGTAACTTTGTTAATGAGATTACAAGTTTGTTTGATAAAGGCAACAACAGCTTCAATACACTTAGATGTCCTGAGGCACTTGAATTAGTAGCACACAATGTGCTCATTAAAAAGTAATCACTTTTCTCTATCAATAAAGCACACAAGTAACAAATTAGGAATTGCTGCAGGGATCTTAAAAGTCACATCCATGGGGGAGTAGATACAGTGCTTCTGGCGTGGAGATACTTGGCCATTTGACAACAGAGTCATATCCCTTTGCGGCCTCACTTTGGGGAAGGGGGTCCTTCCTAAACAGCCGCTCATTGCCACATCCGTACAACTTACAGGCTATGCCAGCATCCCCACACAAACTCGATCAGAAAACATACCTAGTTTAAAAATAATCTAGTTAATACCTTCCCCTGAAAGCCCAGGCACAGCTTATGAGGCTTTTCAACCAAGGCCAGGTCAGACAGGGCTTTGAGTAACCTGGTCTAGTGTGAGGTGTCCCTGCACATGGCAGAGGGTTGGAACTAGATGATCTTAAGGTCCTTTCCAACCCAGACCATTCTGTGATTCTATGATTAGTAACTTGAACCAATTTACCATGTGAAGACACAAGTGCTTGTACTAAAAAGCAACAAATAGAAAATAAGCAAAGCAGGAGAGGGGAAAAAACCCAAACAAAACAAAACAACCCTCACCCCAAAAACCAAAGTAGAAATTGATATAAAATCAGCACTCCTAAAAAGTGCAGATGACCAAAGGCTTGATGCTAATGAATAAGGATTGAACACAGCACTTAGGCTGTGTGATCTGGATCATTTGGGCGAGGCTGGGCTTATTACAAGAAAAAGCATTCCAACATTTCCAAAGCAAAATTTTGCAACTAGAAACAAGATTAAGAGGCCATCCCTAGAGACTGTCCTGGGAAAACACAAGCCCAAAGAGGACTGAGACCCAGAGCAGGTGTGCAATACAGCAAGTGCCCCTGAATGATCCAGCAATCATGGCTAATCAGCCCTTCTGATGGGTGAACAGCAGAGTAGCAAGTGGGAATAAAGATACAGTTTTACGAGTGTCACAGGTGACACTGCTGTGAGATTGCATCCTTTGGCATGTCCATGTTTCAAAAGGTATCTTTGAAAAATTAGAGAACACACAGAAACCTTCAAGGATGTTTCAAAGATGGGCAAAAAATAAAATCCTACTATAAGGATTTAAAAGACCAGTGTGTTAGTTTAACAGTAAAGAGGTTCAGAAGTGACATTGTAAGGCATAAGTACTTTCACAAGAGAAAAAAATACCAGGTCCCTGAAGTCTCCTTGACCCACTGAGGAAGGAAGGGACAAGCAGAACAAGTGGCTAGAAGCAGAGACACGGGAAGCTCTAAACCGGACACGATTTGGTTTACATCATGAATAGCCATGGGGAGGGACAGGTGATTCTCCATCTCCTCATGTTTTCAAACCAAGGCTAAATGCTTTTTGGGTAAACAAGCCTTAAACAATCAATTTATTTGATTCTACAAAGGATATGGAAGGAAATTAAATTGCCTGTAGTAATAAAGATATCAAACTACCTGATCTAATAGTCTTCATCAGATTTAGGTTGAACAGGAGAATAAAGGATGTTGGTGTTCCAGCAGAACACGCAGAAGAAAGGCAAGATCTAAATGCTCATTTAGCATTTAAATTTAATAAAATTTAGGGTTTTATTAAGATAAAGATTTTATTAGAGATACAGCTTTAGGGAATCTTTTCAGCCTGATAGCCCAGGAAACTAAAGCCCTTTTTCCATTCAAAATGTATCTCCTGAACAGTGGATTCAGCTTACCACCACCCCCTCTGGGGCCAGGGGACACCTGTAGGAATATCCAAGCCCTGTGGGGCCAGTTCAACTCTGGCTCAGTGAGAAACAGCAGTCTGTGCCCAACCCATTCGTCCGCGCTGGAAAGCTCTGTCTGGACCAACTGCTGCCTCCCCTTTCCACCGTAATTACACAAGTATCGATTTTTTATTAATGTTTCAGTCTCACAGAAACCTTTTTAGTGTTTTCCTTGAGACAGAGCAACTTCAGCTCTGCCAGATCAGCTGCCACACACATTGTCAATCTGCCTTTACGTGCATCTTGGCTATTGTCCAAAAGGCTCTCAAATACCTGCAAGAACTAGGGTTTTATTGTTTAATGTGGCTGAGTCCTCACAG
>NW_009917439.1:0-25176 GCF_000696875.1 Nestor notabilis | reverse complement strand
ATCTTACGCGTTCCCCTCAGCTCCAGTATTTCTTTGCCTTTATATATCCCCTAGTAAAGTAATCTAGAAGTTTTAAGAGAAAGTTTTCCTTTGGAAACTGTGATTGAATCAAAACATTCAACAAGAATGCGTTGCTTAACACACACTCACAAAGCTGAACAGTTAAAGTAATTCCTTCCAACAAGGTAGGCGTGATGTGCACCATTTCTAATGTTAGCTGGCAGGTTTTTGAAACAGAACTCATTTAAAGTTCGAATGAATTCACGCGTGTTCATATTTTATGTAAATAATCAAAATGATACAGCTGAAATAAGAGGTTTAGTGGCTCTAAAATTAATGCTCCTTAAATTCCATTTCACAGGAAATTAAGTTTCTGATTCAAGCCAAAAAGAAAACTTTGAAATGGCTGGATTTCCCATGAGCCTGAAAGTGCGCTTTTGGCAGGTTTGCCCTGTACTGCAGCAACGAGCAATCATGACATATTCACAGAGCTCGTGAACCCATCTATTTTCCCAAATACACTCAAGCTTCACAGATAATCCAGGAAACTGTATGTTCCTGTGTTACTGATCCATGCCTGGCCCACATTTCTCGATTTTCCTTTGACTGTGGTAGATGTGTCCACACCACAAAACCAGGTCTTGCTCGGGTGCAGAAGCCCAGATTTGCCCAAGGCTGCTGCCCACGTGGCAGCGGAGCTCCCCTTGGCTTCACACACACTGGTTGCCATCCCAAACAACTCAGGTAGAAAATGAACTGCTTTCATGGTAAAAATATGTTTAACCTTCTTTCCACCTGCATTTAATACGGAAACTTGCTTTACACATCTGCCGCACTGAAGAGCCACTAGCTTTGGTCGTCACTGAGATCAGAGCTGACACCTGCCATTTCACAAGGAGGCTGTACAAATGTGGAGGATTGGGAATTATCCTATTCTTGCCAGGCAGAATCTAACCACTTCCAAGCTGTCTGCTCTGCGTCCATCAGCTGTCTGCCCCCATGACAGTCAGTTGTGACAAGCAAGGCAGCTACGCACTTCATTGTCTCCCGACTCACATTTGACAGAAAGAACTAATATCTCAGGCGCACAAGGAAAACCAATTAAAAAAAATCCAAGTGACTCTTTTGCCCTTGTATGCAGGTATTTAGTTGCCATTAATATCACCGTGAGCCATGCACATGTACCAAAGTGAAATATCCCCCTAGCTCATTTTGTAATGCTACAGCATTGGGAATTCAATTGCAACCTTCACTCTCACAGACTGAGCTCCCTGATTGCTCGAGACGTATTTTTTTCTTAAGAACACCAGTTAGGAAGGAATTTTAAAAGGGATCTGATAGAGGTTCATCTAAATATTGCAACTGTTCTGCAGACCGGAATACTGACAGTTATGACTGATAGCCTAAGAAAAAATCCAAACTAACTTTTCATGTGCAAAAAAAAAGTTTAAGGAATTTAACACACATGACAGGTATCTATGCAAGAAAGGAATTATCTGGCAACAGATGGGCCTGTAGTAACAATATCCTCACAACCTGGCTTTTAGTCCATGTTTTTCATCAGTAGATCATAAAGCACTTTATGAATAAGGCCAAACATCTAGTCAGAAAAGGCAGAATAAGATGTAATGATTACAAGCCAAAGCAATATAAGCAAGAAATAAGTTACACTTCATTTGTTCTTTTATCAGTCACAACAGCAGATGATTAACAAATCTAGGAATTTGTCCGCAAACATGATAGTCTACATCGCTTGTAGTGCCAAAGGGAGGATCTTAAATATGTTAGCATTAAAAAAAATATTATAAAATTTAAAAAATTATTAGCTGAGGTTGTTTCCCTTTTGAATACAGTAGGTGAAGGAAACAAAGTGAACACATACCTTTTTCCCCTGAAAATCTACAAGTCTACATTTCTCATTGGCTCCAGCCTGCCCACCTACCCAATTGTCCATGTTTTAACAAGCTCTGAAGCCACAAATCCACAATGCTTAATGTCACCTGATGCCTTCATTAGGCATCAGATTTGATAAGCCGAAGACTGAATGTCCAGGTAGACTAACCTGATGTCCAACAACCTGAAGCATGTCCCTGCTGGAATTCAAGCACACAGGCAGGTCAAACAGCGAGATTCTGCGTTGCTTCCAAGTGAAGTCAATGCAACCTGAGCACAATAGCACTTCCAAGGTGTCAGGTCTACATGTTTTTACAAATCTGAAGATGTAGGGAAGGGCTATAAAACAACTAATCTTTTTAAACCAATCAATGTATCCTGAACACAGTTCTGCCATAGGCTGGTGAGCAGACGGGAAAACTGAATACACTGAACTCCTCAAATCCAGTTACTTCAATGTTTAAGTTTCCTGAACTCTTTGGCACACCTCACCCCCCAAAATCATGTATTTTCAACTTGCTAAAAAATAAACCTTCCCGAGTTTCACTGTTCTGCAGCTGCTCTTTGGAAAAATGCTGCTGGTACAGCATCCACTCCATCATTTGCTGCTGGCCTCAATGGTCTGGTCCGAAAACCCTTCAGAGCAGAGAAGCCTGTGGTGTGTATAACAAGATCTTCACCCTGAGTGAGCATTTGAGATCTACTGTAAAATAAACAATATATTTAGAAAGAGAGGGCTTATTGTTCAGAATGGCCTGTATGAAGTTAGCAGATGACAGAATCTGTATTGCTCAAAGGGCAGCAGCCTTGCATATTAAGCCCTTCCCAACCCAGTGTATGCAAAGGTTTCAAAGACCCACATTACTTCAACATGCACATTTAAATGTTGTGGTTGAGCAACTTTGCAAGTGAACTCCAGTCCCACTGGGAATCACAGGCCTACACAAACAAACCAAAGTCCAAAAAGAGATAATGGATTGAGCAAAGGGCAGAATGTGGATGTAGGGAGAAAAGGAAGAAAGCAGAATAAATAAGCTCCACACTTGAAGATTCAAAGGATCTTGCTCACCTCCTTCGCCACAGAGGAAAATGCACACGAGTTACTTAATTTCAGTGTTTGTGAAGGAGCTGCCTGGCTATGTTCTCCTTGCTGGGATCTTCATACCCATGGCTTTACTCCTGCTGCTAATTGCCTTCTTCAGGCTCAAACTAACAGAAGGTGAGTCAGGACTGGGGGACAATGAATGGGTAGGCAGAAAAAACTCAATTCAACAGGCTATTAGGCTCGTAACATTAGCTAAACTGAAGTATGATATTTTACAAAGTTGTACTGCATTCTAGACCATTTCCTCTTTGAAAAATGTGACAGGAATTTGTTCACAACTTGGACTGGACTCTCACTCACAACTCTGTAGTTTTAGATACCATACTATAGAAGATTCTACTACACTACACTATAAAAGAGACAACCAAAATGGAGAAAAATAATAGGGTAGTTAAAGTACAGATACTTTTCCTCTGTGCTTTCACCATGCAAGTGTTCAGCGAGAGAGGTAAGAACAGCTACACCCTGTAACTAGTTGGTTATTGAGTACACATCTTCGTTCTTTCAAAGGTATGTATTTGCTTTTACTTTGTATATAAATGCATATTTGCCATGTTGCCTTTTCTATTTTAAAATCAGCTTATACTCACTTCAAACATCTATCTTCAGAGTAAAACCAGAACAAGAAACACTCCCACCCAAGTAAATGCAGCGTGAGTGTAACACACCCGGGTACTGCAGACCAAGGCTACTCACAGAAAAGACACTGGGTTACCACCATAGCAGGTAGAGAATTTCTTTTATAAGGGAAACCCCTGTACATCAGACCATCCAGTTTTAATGGGATGATCCTCATGCCTTCCAGCTTTGGGTCTCAGCTGCAGCAGCAGATTCACACATGTTCTGCTTGTGTTAGGCTTCCAGCTGCCAAGGCCAGGCCCAGCGCACATTTAGATCAGAGTCATCCTCCTTTCTTTCCTTCAGCCCTACCAGAACATGTTCTTGCAGGCACTAGGCTAAGCTTGTTCCGCAAATTAGCTGCCTTTTCAACCTTTTCTCCATGGGGAGCACTGGGGAAGCTAAGATGACAGCCCAGATTTCCTCTGTGAACTTTAGATGCTTCCTGGTACAGGTTGGTGAGAACCTTGCCCAGGACAATGGCCCACAACGCACACACTGCAGGTTTCAGCTCTAGCAGCTCACCTGTGATCTCAAAAGCAGAGCCTTGTCTAGGGCAGGCAAGACAATCCTGGCCACAGGGCTCTGCAGGTAAGCCAAGGCATTGACCCGAGCTGGCCCAAGGTGCATCAGCCCAACAGGAGAAGGCTGGATTTACCCACCAGCACAAGGCTAGGGAAGAACCCTTATCTAGATGCCAGTTCAAGCACTGTAACTTGCACATTCATTATGTTTGCTCTATCCTGCAGCTTCTGAAACCCTAAAAATTGGGCAATCTAACACGGTGCTAAAAGTAAAAAAGTCACACCCTGAAATGTAGAATGAATTAACTTCTTTTGTATAACATCTCCAGGCATTTAGACCCGAGGCTTTAACAAAGAGGAAGGGTGTTTGTTTGCATACAAGCATGCACCACAAGTTACCTTCAGGCTGCTAAAACTCAAACATTTCCTGTTCAAGATGTGCTTTCAGATGCTGAATTAATAAACTAGGGAAGTCTGTTCTGCGTGCCTAACCCAGCTCTGCCTTCAGTTATGTATTATCCTTAGAGCAAGGTGCTCACAGTTTTTCACACACTAATAAACAACAACCAAAAAGTGGTGTGGTGCCAAGAACACCAAACAATTCAGTATCTATGAGGGAACAGGAAGGCTAAACATTGAGCACTGGTTATTAAAATGGTTGAAATGGAAACTAATTCAACTGTTGCATTAGACTTTGGACAAAAGCGCGGCTTCTCTCAGCAAGTAAACATCTCTGTGTCTGTCAGAGATGGACATTAGTTGTTACAAAATCATACTGAGACACTGATTTGTCCCTGGTGATATTCTTGCTTTTCTGTTCCAGCTGGGATCGAGCAAAACAGGAAAAGCAGGTAGGTTACAGATCCCATCAATCCAAGTATTTTGCTGAGGCTCAGACAATACTTTCATTAAGCCAAAAGAGCCCATCTGAAAAAACACATAAAAACATTCACATTCTTGCTGAACAAACAACTGCTGAAACAAACTGACCTACCCCCTTTCACAGAGCCCATATCCTCCCTTCACTGTGCTTTCGGCAGGTCTGTAAATAATCAGCAGAACCAGGTGTTAAATCCTGATTCTCTTAAAGCACAGAATTTTTAGCTTTGCATTTGTAGTGAGTTTAAGTAAGTAACAATTTCCTAAATTTTCTTAAAGCAATCAAGGCTTTAAGAGAGAGAGGTGAATGAAGTAGTTGGCAGACTAATTTGCCAAAGGAGTATTACTTCTATGCTTCTCTCGTATCTGAGAAAAATGCTCGAAGGGAATCACATCTGGCTGTTCAGTGCTTCAGGGAAGGAGATTCTCAGCTTGCAGATCTCAGGTGTTCTAGCTCTTGAAAAGATGCAAGATGAATTAATGTCTATTTAATAGTTTGAGCATCACAGTCTCAAGTCTACCTCCAAGCCCTTCTTCCGCTTAGTCTGAGATAGCCAGAATCCAACTTGTCACTTAGGCCTCCAGCCAACTCACACAATCCATCCCAAGCAGCCCTCCTGGTACATGCAGTGGAGCCAGTTTCAAGACTATCAGCTGAGCAAAATGAGTAATCACAGAGAAGCCTGATGCCAATATCCCCTCTCTTTAAAAAAAACCTCAGACATGCAGGCTTTCGGTGCCTATTTCTTAGATCTCAACAACAACAAAAAGTCAAATTTGCATTACTAAAAGCAAGGTTGACTTATTTCACTGTCAAATAAGCATTTAATTTTCCTTCATGCAGCAAGAGAGAGGGTCCACATAAACAAACCCCACCTTAGTATCAAAACAGCACACAACTCTCCTGAACAACTAGCAGTGACAAGGGAAGCTAATGCCCCCTGAAAAAGTGTTTTATGCTAACTGGATTTTTCTTATTATTTTCTTTATTCATTTTGGCTTTCTCAGTTTCCCCATCCCTCTCCAAATACTCTCTAAGCTCTGATGAGTCTCAGATGACACTGTCCTGTTGTGAAGATTCCAGGTTATGGGGGCAGAGTTAATTCTTTTGTTCTGTTTGTACCACATACAGCATCAGGAGGATTAGGCCAATCTGAGGCTTTCATGGCACTGCCACAGTAAAGCAGAATGTGAATTGCCAGTACAAGCTAACTGCTCTCCTTGCTGTTGCTTAGAAATTTTATTCCGATTGGAGCCAAATGAGAATAGTGTATTTCTGTTGATGTCAATCTTCCCTGGGTATAGGCACAGTCCCAGCTTCAAACTTGGAAGACTTTTGCATGGGCAAACTGATACAAACGTGCTACTTAGGTACCTTCAATTTCGTAAGATTAGCTCCTACTAACATACGCCAGCTCCTTTTCTTTATAGAATTTCACCACAGGAAATTAGCACATCCTTATGTAATTTTGTGGTTTTGGTTTATTTTTCAGTGGATGAGGAAACAGCCATGGCAGAAGACCCCATAAATATCCTCCTGAATTACCAGGGCCAGTGGCAGAAACCCAGGAGATCTGGAAAAAACCAGAAAAAATACAAGAACCGAAGGACATTTCAAGGAGTCTCACGTCTCAGGAAGCAAGCTTAAACCCAGTACTCAGCTCTGCAGGTTTAAAAATAACCAGCTGTAGATAAATACCATGGAGGAAAACAAAATGGAGAGGAAAAAAAACCAGTGCTGTGCTATACAAACGTAACAGTTGCTACTGTACAAAAAGGTCTTGTAACAGGTTTTGCTTTCTCACATGAGGCCAAGCAAAGTACTTTATGGAACTCATCAGGCACCAGAGACCTCCTACAACGTTCTGTACCAGTTCCCTTACACAACACAGGATCTGGGGGGAGGGAAAGCACCTTGCTTACTAGCCATTCCCTAGCCTACTGAGAAGAAAGCTGCATAACAAGCTCCTGAGAGAGCTGAGCTGGCATATACAGGGAAGGCAGTCTTATTAAATTGAAGATGCAGAAATAGCAAGTTCATTGCAAGAACGGATGTCTAGGGAATTGAGAAGGGTAATGAAAGGGAACTGGCTTTTTTATTAGCTTGAACACTTTGGGAAAGATTGTAGGTTTTGTAAAGTATGCTTTCCGTAGAATTTGGAAACAAAATATATTAGTGATGGAGAAAAGGACTTCTCACTGCTGAATGATCATGCATTTTTGAAACCATGAAAAGATTCAGTCAGTATTCTGTAAACCAGTTGTTATTCTAGTTTAAGGACAAATGTATGATTTTTAAAATAAGCTGCCCTATAAGTATTGAGTTTTCTTTCTTTGCATGTAATTATCTCACACAAAATAATCTGCCTCTCCCCTCTTTGCTGTAGATGTCTAATGTTTAGTGCACCCCAGGTTAGCTGTGGTTAACTCAGACTGTTTGAAAGTACTATTGCCTTTTAGTTTCTCTGTTTCTGACGCTCAAGTTTAACCCCAAACTGATGAAGAATGAGAAGTGACTCTTCTTTCAGTCCCTGACACTTACTGTCCCTACCTGCTAGCAACTGCTGTCTTCAATTACCTTCCATTACAGCTGTTTGTCATTACTCACCCTGCAAGAACAAGAGGATAATGCCTTGTCTGAGATTATATGTGGTTTTGCACAGTTTTGGTTCTCATAGACTTAAGAACTCCTCTGACTTAAATTTGATTAAAAACACTAATGAGACCATGACCACAGGTTTAAGAAATACTGTAATTTATCAAAGTCTGTAAGAAGACAGGAGTCAAACAGCAAGTACCTTTACTATATGTACCAGTCCTCTATCACATTCTAATACTACCTTATTTTTAAAAATATGTAAGTCATAACACTGGTTTACATGTGTGCAAGTAACACAGAATACATTGCATTGATCAGGTGAAGAGCCAGCTGTTACTTGGAAAAAGGTACTTGATAAAAGGTAGGATGCTTAAATGCAAGTACCTCTAATTAGATCTACTAGTCTCTATTTAGGTTCCCAGAAGAATTACCTGTTTGAAAGTGCAAAGTGCTTTGTAATTCCATTTGAAATCAACAGAAGATGCTGGGTGGAAAGAAACGTTATTCAGAAGTCACAGAGTTAACTTGAACAGCAAAACTTGAACACAAGATAGATGTATGGACTTTGACTTCAAGGGAAGCACCCCTGCAACAGAACCACAGCAAAACCTGGAAGAGCAAAGACAGTAAAACCAAGTTTATCTCAGTCAGCTGGCACAGGAATCTGCAATTCAGTCAGAGCTCTCCCCACCTTCATCTGGCAGTTCACTTGGATGCCCATTAAGAGGTTCTCTGTGTGTTTCAGGATGCTCCACCTGTGATTATGCCAGAAGTTCTTACCCAGTATTTCACATTCAAAAGGCTGAAGACACTTTTCTTCTGATTTTACTCTTCATATAGACTTGTTCTTCCCACTAAGAGAAAAGCGTGCAGTCCTTTGGTTCTTAAACTTCACACCAGGAATTTCATTTGACTAGCAACAAACATGATCTGTTTCAGAGAGCAAAAGTAAAGAAGTATTCCAAAAGCAGCTCTCAAATAGAAAATCACAGTAGCTCCCTATCACCCAGCTGTTGAGTGAACCTTACGTGCATAGCTACTCAGGATACCAAGAAGTGCATCCTTCCTGAGCTCCTCTCTTACCTGGACTTTTACATTGCCTGGCAGGCCTAATACGACACAGCTCAAAGCAGCACATGCTTTCTTTACACGTAGTACATCCAGACATGAATGTAAAGGCAGAGGTCTGTTCTCCTGTTTCCACAGTTTCTTCAGTGTCAATTTTCCTTCCTGTTTGGCTGTGATGTTGAAGATCAAACACCACAGCTAGTAGAGAACCAAAAGCTAAAACCAGGTATAACATGATGTCTAAGGAGAGAGATCTGAAAGCGTGATTCTAATGATCCACCTCTGCTTACAGCTGCCTCAGCTAGAAAACCCATGGTACAGAACGGATGAGTCTGACCTGCTGGCCTCCTGCCATGTCTCTTCTTTGTACCTCTCCAGAGGTATGTTATTTCATCATTTGCTATTTAAGAGTCTGACGTATTCCTCAGAAGGAATATGTCCCTAGAAAGAATTCCTAAAAAGAATATTCCCTAGAAGGAATATGTTCCTCAACTAGAATAGGTCCTTGCAACATGCACATACTGCCAAGTGATTTAGTAACCTGTGCTGCAGAACAATTCTTGTTTTCCTACATAATCCTTCGATGACAAATTTTTGCTTTAAGAAGACCAGCAGCTTTTAAAAACAGTGCGTTCTTCAGCCACAGCAGTGAAACTATTGTTTACCTGAGTACATAAACTTCAATGATATTGGTATCTTTAAATAAAACCTTTAAAAACTCTGTAATATATCCTTTCCTCTGGTTTCATTAACTATTAATCTATACAATTCCTTGCAGGGAATTTGAGAGAGGTGCTGTCATTTTACATTTACTGACATTTTACATTTACTGACATTTTACATTTAAGAAAGATGCTGCCATTAGAAAAATCAGTGATCTTGGACACTGATCAGGAAATATAAAAGGAAATGTTAAATGAAACTTAACACCCTTACCCATCCTACCCCCCTATCCCACGCACCCATTCACCAAGCAAATACTAGTCTGAACCACATGTAAAGATATAGAATTGAAGTTCATCGAGCCTTACCACAACATAAAATTTATTTTGTTGAGCAGAATGACTGCTAATAGAGAAATTTAACATGGTTTTTCTTCAAAAAGTAAGAATATATTTCAGTAACACCATAGAACTAAGTCTTTGTCTAGATAAATTATAAAAGCATTCTCTAAAGATATATGAAAACAGTGATTGCAAGACAATAACTTGCCTTCAATTTTTGTTATCACCAAGAAGACCTCTGTCTTCCTGTCACTAGCAATAATGTGAAACTGATTCCGCTCTACCTACAACATGTAAGCATGTTTAAAACCCCCTCGTCTATCTGTGATTGCTACCTCTCCGCTTCCCAAACCAGAATTTAAAGTCTCGACATTCAAGTAGGAAATATACAGGAAAGGTGCTATGAACGATAAAGAATTGTGGAATAGCTTTTGGCTGGGGAATGCCTGAAGAGAATGACTGCTAGGTGTCTCTTCTAGTATCTGCATTGGTGCTATCAAATGAAGCCAGCAGGTTGAAGAGAAATGAAAGGTGGGTTTTTTTCTTCTTAACACACATGGAATGGTGAAAATGCCTGACAGAGGAATTTTTTAAAAAGCAATTAGCCAGAAATCCAGAGAAGCAGATAAGTATGAAAGACTGACAGAACAGTAAGTCTTTGAAAATTGCTGGGAGAGTATTTGGGAAAGTAGTACTTGCTAGTACAATACTTAATTTATACACACACCCCTAGGCAACCACCAATAGCAGCCTCAGAGATCGGAATTTGGGAGTGTTAAGTCATTTAGCCTAGCCCAGTACAGCCATTCATATAAACCTGATTTCTAATGCTTGTAATTTGTACTAATATCACTAATCCAAGTATCTTTTTTCAAGTGTGGTATACAAACCCCAAACAACTAAGCAGCCTGAAAATCAAAATGGTTTCCAGCCTTCCAGAGGTGTAGTCAGGTCAACAGTATGGGATAGCAGCTGTTACAAGAAGACCACTTCCATGGCAAATGTGCCTAAAAGCTGAGAATCTCCCACTGCATACTGGCCAAAAGTAGTTAGTTGTCATTCTGATCACTATCACATCTCAAACTCTGACCCGTGCCATAGTATTTAATTTATTTATTCCATCTATTTGATTTGTAATGAAAGTTGCCATTCAGCTTGAGTTGTCAAATAGAAGAATACTTTGAGACACTTTGTATTGTGGTTGCTCAGCACTTTGAACAATAGATCTTTTTTTTTTTTTTACCAGTCTGTTACCAAACTTGCTTGCTTGCCCTTTATGAAATCTAAATCTAGAAAACAATCTGTAAAGCAATTCCAACATTTATTATGAACCCTTAGGTCGCCATGATTAATAAGATTTGTTAAGTATTTCTATGTAGGACCTACAAGACTAACTAAGTGTTTAAGCAGAATTACTGAAATGCCTTCTCATTAAATTGGCCTGTAATTGTATTTGAACTTACTTACGTATTATAAAACCAGCTTGCAAAGTGCCTTGGAAACAATTTCATTTGTTGCCTGTTACAGTTTTTGCTACAGATACATAAAAGAAGTAATGATGAAAACTCATTAATTGCCCAATATTCCAGAACACTTGAACAATTACATACAACCAGAACCTGTAAAACTTGACTATTTTTAGGTTAGATCACACTCGAGGCTTACGTCTTTCTGTGTGACAGTGGTTGTTTAATTAGTACATGTTTAACCAATGGAAGGGATAGGTATGCACAAAATATGCTGACCTGAAAGCCCCATTAATTTTTCCCTGACAAAAGGTTCTGATTAGTTTTTGAAGAAATACAGCTTTCAGTGAAAGTAATATTGCTTTCAAGAATATTGTATTTGCACTTTTAATAATTAAATACAATTGCAATAGAACCCAATATTGATCTAGTGTCTTAACAAATCAGAAAGATCTAAATCAGTAAGAGTTTGAAGTAACACGCTTTCCTCCCCTCAAATGAGTTCTGCAACTAATATTATGCTGTATCAAAAATACCTGAAAAAAATTATAGAGCTTTTTCTTAGACACTTTTGTATGAAAAATCTATTAAGACATCCCACTAAACGCATGTTGACCTCCACTCCATTTTGACCTCCACTTACATATCCAAAACGTGCAACTTCTTTGGCAACCTCCCTACTCATGCTCAGTGCACAAGTTCTCCTGTTTCCACGGGTGTCAGTATTCTTATGTCATTAGTCTGGAGGGAGTCCTATTTCCCTTTTTGAAGGCAGAATGTCTCTGTTTCTGAAGAAAGGCAGGTAAGATTGTTATCTGCTACTATTTTTCTGTGTAATGTGGGATGTAACTGAGAATGCCTATATGAATATAGAAATCAACATCTTGGTTACTGCTGTTTTATGTTATCCAAATTATACAAAGCCAAAACTAACATAAATTTCTGTTAAGCTAGCATGCTAGCACATGGCAGCAATCTAAAGTGACAACAGCACCAAAATACATTGCTCGAAGTGAAAAAGAACATACTGAGAAGTATTACATGATTTGTTTTGCTACTTGAACCTCACAGTACATCCTAACTCAATGAACTCAGTAAAACCACTTGCAGACTGAGAGGCATTTGAACTTGCGTTGTGCTGTCCAAACCTCATCTGTTTTGGCATGTATTTTCTCTCTGAACCACAGAAACCAGGACGCTTTTTGGAAGATGTCTAAAATTCGCTGATATCTTAGTACCAGTTTGAAGAGCCAGGTAATCGTGCCACCCTTCTGGAAACCCTGGAGGCTACTTGTACTAATCCCTGCTTTTCAAGGTTTTGTGGCCTCTAGAATTCCAGTTCTCATAACTAACTTGCTCACTTTAAGTATCTTTCAAGTTTATGTCAGAATGTCAGATATCATACAGAGAATAAACAACTTTATTTTATAACAGAATTAGAGAAAGCAAAATATCACTTAATACAACTTCAAGCTGCTATAAATCTAATTCGGCATTTTAACTATACACAGAGTTGACAGAAAAAAAAACCAAAACAAAAAAAAAATCACTCCCAAACAAACCTAAACCAAACAACCCCCCTGCAAGAACAACATAAAAATAAAATCCAAAATAATTAACAGGTTTCCTCAATGGCAGTCTCAAATGATGGTACTGTCTTATTATTTTATGGATGGAGCCCATTGTATGCTTTTACTCAGTATCCTAAAAACCTGCATTAACCATTAGACAAAGCATCTGAAATGCATATCTTCTCAATAGCAGAAATGTCAGTTCTAACATGGAGACAGTGAGGTTTAATAGAAAGCAAGCATTCTAAACATGTATTCAAATAATGGAAGTGCTGAATCGAGACACAGTAAGAAAAAAGCGCTAAGGTTTTAAGCTGCCTAGATCATCTCTTGTTGGAAAAAAGAAAAGATTTTGTCTTCCTTCTTTCCTTATCTGGAATGCTGCAGACAGCAAAATGGCTGCAAAAAGTTGAGCATTGGCACCAGAGTGCAAAAAGAACACAGTGCTCAGTCAGAAGAAATGTAGCTGCAACTCCTTCTCCTCTACAGACTGCCACACCATCTCTGCTCCACAGAGAGAACCTTCAAACAGGAAGAGTTACAGAAATAATCAATATAAAGTTTATCCAAAGAAATACATTTTTTCAAATTTTAGGAAATGTATTTTTATAAAAATCTTTGTTATTTGATACCATATATTTACCTGAATAATCTCAAAGAAAAAAAAAAGATAATCTGTAAATTACTTCAGTAAAAGATTTCACTTGAAGTATTTGGAAAAAACTACATCCGAATTAGTAAAGATCACTCTTCCTGCACAATTACCACCTGCTCCAGTGAACGATGCTTGCCAGACTTTTTTGTTCACTTTCATATAATTAAGAATAAGCTTCAAAAATACCAGTATTTGTGAAAAAGAAGATCATACCCTATAAAACTTCATTAAAAAAAAAATAAAATCTAAGATTGCTAAGAAGTGGTTATAAAAATAAACAAGAAAGATTTTAAGGGAATATAGACCAAAGATGTTAAAAATGAAGTTTGGTATTGGCATTTAAGTCTTAAGCATCTGGTCATCATTGCTAGGCTTGGTGAATTCAGTAGAGTAGTAGTGACTTGGAATGGTTACAGTTCTTCATGGTCATGATCACTGTCAGTATCATTTCTACTTCTGGAAGAAAAAGGAGGGAGAATATTACATAAGCAGTTGTAACAGATATTACGTGAATGTCCAATTATCTGAGTCAAAAAGTCATTGTTTCCACAGAAGGTTATTTCATAAAAAAACCCAAAAAATAAATAAATAAAAAAAAAAGTTGCATTAACTGAAGCCCCCTCCAACCACGAGATAAACTAATTCATTAAGTGAAAGGCATCATCAGTCTAACAAGCCACCAGGTCTCAAATACAAAAGCAGCATGGAGAAATGTCTTCATTACACCTCTTTTATTTTCTCACAAGCATTTCAGGCCAAGAGCTGTAAAGCAACTGGCAAACTCAGACACAAGCATCTGACACTCTCAGATACATTGCAAACACCATTCTACAACATACATATATCTTGAAAAAAAAAATACCAAAACCTTCCCAAAACACCCTCAGCAGACGGAAGGAATTCTTTGAAGTTTTTTTTGTCCTGAATAAAATTTTTACAAATTAGTTAAATATCTGATGAAGGAACAGAATCAATTTTGCAGCTGGTCACTAATGTAGAAACGTGGTGCAAATCTGCCAAAATGGTTTCTTCCTCCCATGACATAGAAAGGTGTTGTTATGGGATATATATGGAATAGATTATGTTGGACACCTATCTGAAAGATACTTTTCTGGATTAAGGTAGCATGAAGAAACTGGCACATTCTGCACAAATATAACAGAAGAGGCAAACCCTACTCCCAAGACCTTTAAATTCGCACTGATTAATTATAAATGAAGAATGTCATGATAGCACATATCACAACTGCAAATGCTTGCAAATCCAAATGATCACTTCTGCTGTTTTAGAGCACCTTTCTACCTTAGATTCTGCTACGTAAACGCTGAAACCGTGAGAAGGATGGATTCAGTGTGCACATTTTAATGTTGCTGTGTATCAAGAGACCAATAAAACAACCTAAACTAAAGGCAAAAAACCTCTCTCCCCAGTACCACACAACACACAAGTCTTTAACTGGTCATATACATGTCAATAGTTGGCAATGTGTATTAGCTCTCCTTTCCTCAGCCACATAGGCCCTCCATTCATATCCAGCTGCTAAAGAAAAGCAAGACACTTGTGGATAGATGAAATAAACCAAGGCTTTAGCCTATGTCTTTCAGCTGAAAAAACACCCCACTATGATCAATAACTAGAGTTCAGGAAGACTCAGATTCCTTGATAATGGTCACCTTTCATAGAGCAAGATTCAGAAGGTACACTTAATCCTCTCAAACTGATGCTTGCCTCTTTTCTCCTCTGGATCGCAGAACTGATACTCAATAGTGAAATTGTCAGCCCTTTGGAAACCTGGGCATAGAAATAAAACTGGTCTTCTCAACATAAATTACCAGGATAATATGAAATACATCCTCCTCTCTTTATAGTAGCTTACATAAAATTTGGAATCAAGTCAGTGTCTCATTTTTCATATATTCATGGCACTTCATGAATAGTGCTCATGATATCTAGAAGTCTCCTGAAGCTGCAGGTTGATGTTTGTGACAGATAACACCGCTGCTCTTCTAGCAAATACACAGACTCATCAGTAGAAACAGTGTCTCAATGAAGGCTTAAAACACTGCTTTTTAAAATCTCTCTCATTTTTATGTAATCCTTCAAAATTAAACCTTTTCCTTGAAGCTGAGTCTACAATTAACAAACCCACCAAGTCTGAAAAATCTGAAGCTGCAGTTTCGTGACATTAACCAGTGCAAAAAGCAAAGGAAATTTGAAGCTTTTTATATGCAAGCAGTTACTGAGTTTAAGTCATTAGCCTATCACCAGTGCAATAGCAGATTTCTTCGGTGTTCATTCTGATTTTTCTATTGAACATATCAGATAAAGCAGGGTTGTGGGGTTTATGGGGTTTTTGGTTTGTTTGGGGGGTTTTATGTTTCTTTTATTGTTGGGTTTGGGGGGTTTTTTTGGAGTTTTTTGTTGGTTTTTATTCCTAGAAATGAGGGCCTAAAACTGATACTCCTTCAAATAGCTCAACTGATAAGAGACTGTCAAACTTGAATTTGCAATACATTTACCTCCTTGCCTAAGGAAATGATAAAAGTTTAAATATTTCAGTGTGTTGAGGATTAAGAATTAGCTGACAAAGTGGCCAAGTGTGCCCTTTCACTACTGGTGAACTGCATGTAATCTTCTCACTAAATGCAAGATGTAAGGAAGGGACTGGAATTGTACAGTTAAACACATTGGATTTACAATAAAAGTCTTACATTAACAGTCTACTATTAGAACCTGTCTCAACTCACCATTTTGTGCTAGCGTATATTAAAGATGCCTTATATTTTTCAAGCCTTTTATCACAGAACACAACAGAAAACTGATGCTGCATTTTTCTATATTCGTTACATACATAAGTGTACCTGAAGTATTTGCTTTTACTCTTCGTCTTCCTCAGCAAGTTCAGTTTCTTTGTGCACCACCACTCTTGTAACAGACATGTCAGGGTGCTGTTCTTTGGCTTCTTTGATTGCCTGTGCCAGGGCCTGCAAATGTATTTGAAATATGTAACAACAGCAGCAAAAGGACATTCATGTGGGGACAGAGAATGGGAGTAGCAGCATAGGAAATTTTGGTTATAATGGTTATAATTGTTCAGCATTCTAAATTCCTAACTTCAGAGGTCTCAGGGGTAAAAAACAAACCAAAACCGGAAAACTCAACAAAACAAATAAGCCAAAAACAAAACCACAAAAAAATCAAAACCAACCAACTGCCAAAGCACAAAACAAAACCAAAAAAGCCAGACTACTATGCTAAAAATTTACCAAATTTTCAAGGCAGTAACAAATAACTATAAAATTATCCTGTAACTTTTCTAGCTCATCTCAGGAGACAAAAAGTATTCTTATATCCTAGAATTTTTTTAACATCTGCAACAGACCTAACAAATAAAGACTTAACAAGAATGCACACAGTACAGAAAAATAAGAGTAAATAATAAGTGCAAATGTAGTTATTACTCAGTTTCTTATAATCCCTCTTCCACATTTTTAGAAGGAAGGCATTCCAAAGCAACAGTAAGATCACTGTTCACCTTAGTATCAACCTCAACTGGAAGAAAACCTGAATATACTAAAAGGAGCAAAAAAATATATAATGTAACAAAAAGGTTTATCTTGAAGGTTTATCTTGATTTTTAAAAGTGGCAATTTCCTGAGCCATAGGTTGTAAGTGGGAGAGAAATAAGTAACTCTGAAAAGAGATTGGAAACACCAGCATTAGCCACCTTTATTACATGATAATGGATCTGAAGTCCTATTAAGGAAATACGTACAGAAGAACACAGTGTCCATTTGGAACAATACTGACGTTTGCTGATATATTAATCCTAACAGTTTTTTATTAGTTTACCTTTTGAAACACGTCAAGTGTAATCTCTGTAATATAAATGAGGATTGAAAAGAAAGCGGGTGTTGAGATTTAAGAATCACTGTTTATAATCAAACCATAAACAATGAAAAAGCCTTAAATCTCTAATTGTTAAATTACAACAACTAATACAAGCATTTGTATTCAGAAACTTCAAATTAAAATAATATTTTCCTATTGAAAATTGGTTTAGTGATGTAGAGAACTTAAAGACATAAGAATAAACATTCAGCATGTAGTTTGTGCATTTAAAGAGCTCCATATCCACTGAAGAAAAAGTGGTAGGTATTTCATAAATCTGTTAAAAGCTGCTCATGGCTGCTTTCAGCTTCAGTGATTGTACTTTACACTTCCTTTCTTATTATTTAATTTTTTACTTCATTACCCACTTATCTCAAAACAAAGAGGGCCTTAGAGAATTGTCTGGTATATTAAAGATACTGTGTGACCTTTCCAGACGTCTGAAGTGCACTGAGCATGTGTCAAGGCAAACAAGAGCCATGCCTGATGCTGAACAGCCCTGTCATTCAATTATGAGCTTCAAGAGATTCAGCTTGTCAAGAGCCACTTTCTGGAGGCAAATCAAAGCGTGAAATTAAATTCCCCAAGCTCTCAGTATATTGCAATTAAGAAGTTCAATTAAATCCTGTTATGTTGATTTGTGTAGCTTCCATGAAGTTAGAATTGGATTCACTGCAACTTTATGTAGAAGGTAGGCTTTTCCATTTGCATTATCCAGTGCCTGTGATCAACTTTGTTACTATAGGTTCTCTGATAACAAACAATAAAGATTGTGTAGTTATCACTACAAAGAACAGGTAACTCCACTTTCTCAATTAATGTCTTGCTTACTGCTTAAATTCAGCCTTCTTATTTGGGCAGGTAGAACTGATTTTAATCTTAGTTTCTAAGACTTAGTAAAATACTGCTTTAGTACTAATAGAGATGAAAGGTACTTACATAAGATTCCATCAGATCAACAATTACTTTTGTTATACATAATTCTATAAATACAAGACAAACCCTATTTTTGAAATTCAAACAGTTTATGGTTTTATGTATTTCAAAGCTTTCAGTCAAAATGAGTCCTGCATTCAGATGTTGCTCACACAACAAAGACTCCCATCTATGAAGATTAATGTATCAAATAAGATTATTTTAGTAATGCTTTTCCTCCCAAGTGGCAAAAGCAGCACTAAAAAAAGCGAGTCTCTTCCAAAAAAAAAATCCCTTTAAAAATAGTAAGAAATCCATTCACATGATCTATGATTCAGTATTACTAATGCTGTTCTTCTTTCAGTTATATTCTACAGGCTCTTTATTCACAAAACATGACTGTTTCAACAACTTTGCCACAATTAACAGCCTCAAGGTCTTTCTATGCCCTCTTATTCAACTTCTTCTTCCGATTTTCAGGTTCTGAAATACTGTGTAGATCTCACTGGACTGCACAAAGTACACTGTGATAACAGCTTACATGCTTACCTCATCATGGTCAATATCTGCGTCTCCAGTAATGACAATGCGCTTCTCAATTCTTGTTTCTGATACCCCACCTTTTACCATCTACGGGGGGGGGGAAGGAAGAAAACATCCCTGTAATTATTCCACACCACCACAAAGCACTCCCTTCTCTGCACTGAAGCAAACAAGATTTCTGTGACTGAGTTCCAATTACTAGTCAATTTTATCGGTGCTAAAATATCCTTTCTTTTTCAGTTACACAGTAAGTCACATTCAAGCTATTGCTAAACTTGTTAATAAAAAAGCAATAGAGAATTCCTTCTGTTACTGGAAGCCAAGTTTGAACAGATCTAGACATGCAGACAAACTGGAATTCAAGCCTCTTCCACCCTATAAATCTAGCAACCAGGAAATTCCATGAGTCTTCCATTTGATTTCAACAATGGGCCATTTCTCAGTTTCTGAAGAAAACTATGCCATTAAATACAAAGATGGTCTGGTTTTCAGGTCTGCCACTCACAGACCTTAGTGAGATATTTTCAACGTATTTCACATTGATGGGAATAATTTTGTGCTTTCCTTCTTACTCTAATGATCAAATCATTTTAGCTTACAGAAAAATTCTCACAGAAACAGCATTATGTGCTTTTTTTTAAATCAGCCTCTATTAAAGGAAAGAATAAAGTAGTACATAAGATACACTAACCATATTAGAAAAGGTCTAAGATGACTTTGTTAAGAACACCATTAGAATATTAAAACTATTTTGGCAGGTCCCTTTATCAGTAATGAACAGTTTTGTTGTAAAATACAAAGTTAGATTCGAAAATTCAGTCTTTTAAATCGGTGATAAACAGTCAGTATGAAAAGACAAGGATCTGCTGCATTATGGCAATCCTAGTCATTTTTTAGTAGAAGACTAAACCAAAAACATTTTCTTTAATGGTTCCTTCTAAAAAGCAGTGTTATTTGACATCTGAGCTTGACAAGCAAATGTACACTTCCCCCAAAAGGGCTTTGAGACTGAAAAGGACCTGTTGACTTGTCTGTATAACAAACCATACACTTTAAATTCTGAGCTTACTTTATTTCATGTGATTTTATCTGACAACTTTTCAAAATAATCTTTCCACTGTCATTCTGTGAAAACAATTTTCAATCTTAAAAATATTTAAAATTCAATATATATCCAGTAAGCAGTGAATTACTGTTCCATTCTGTGATGATGTGAAAATTCTTGTCTTGGGGGGAATAAAAAAGCCCACCTTACATCTCTCTCTTCCCTTTTGCTTTACCTTAACAATGCTTTCTGAAATTTTCTTGGAAAACTATGTGAAGAATTCAAAGACAAGAATTCAAAACTGTGTTATTGGGGCACACCTAAAATTTGATATTTACATAAATAATTACAATAACCATCATCATCATCACACTTTGTTAGTTCCAGCATACTTTGGCATAAACATTACACAAGACTGGAACAGATGTAACATTCTATTAACATCGAGTTTTCCTTTCCCTTTCAAGCATGGAATGCAGAGTACATAATTCAGTACCAAAATATGCAGATTAACCTAGTGGCATGATCTGTTTTTAAATATGCTCTAAACCTAGCAGGACAAGGATCAACACAAAAGCTGAGAAAACATTGTTTCAGTTCATTCTTATAACTGATGCCACCAGCAGGGCTCCTGTGGACCTCAGGCAAATCAGTTACATTAACAATGATTCTCTAAGTTATTAGCGAGTGATGACAGGACTGGAACCATAAAATTCATGTACATACTAATTTGTCAAACACAGAAATAAGACCTATATTAAATACTATAAACCTAATCATATCTTTTTCCCTTTCCCTGTCCTGTTCCCAGATATTCCAGCTTGTGCATTAGGGCTCTTCTGTTAATAATCTTTGTACAGGAAAATTAACTCAACACATGCCTAGAATGACTCCAATCCATTTCAACTCAACTTTCTTCATATAAATTAGCGGAGTGTGCTTGTTTTGTCTCACTTCATGTAAGACTTCATTTGGAGGGTTTGGGCTTTTTTTTTTTCAGTTCAGAGAAATGTGATTATATTTTACCTTTGTGATGTGTGTTGTTGTGGTAGTAGAAATTGACTCTGATGTAATTGTCTGTGCACTCAGCAGCACACCAGCATTGCCACCGGCACTGCCGTCAAACTGTAAGAAGGAAGAAAAAAAATAAACAATTAAAAAAAAAAGGTATTTTTTGTTTTCACAAAAAAAAAGAAGCTGGTCTTCTTAAGAAACACATTCTTTAGTTCAGTCAGAACTGAAGTCTAAATAGAAGCCATCCAAGTTTACAGAGTCATGTAACACTATTGTTACCATTCATTCTTGCAGAAAATTTATGAACAAAGTTACTTGTTCCTTTCAGGAGCAAGAAGGTATTTTAACCAAGTTTCCAAAACTAAAAATAAGTTACACATTTATTTCTGCAATAAAGTCCTTATATTAAAAAAAATCCCCAAAGCCAATGAAACAACCACTTAGAACTTCAGAAGTAATACTGCTTTGTCTAGAAACATTTCACTTACCTAATTCATAGCCAAAGTACAATTTTAGCTGCTAGAAAAAAAGTAAAGGTTTTTGAAAAGCTCTTTTTGGACATTATCTATTCTGATCTACAAGTAACTAGAATAAAAAACAGCCTGCAAACAATATAATAACCCAGCCACCATACCTGTGGAGATTCATACGTGATAGTTTTAGTTTCTGTTTGAACAATTGGAACTTCTTTAGTGGAGATTTCAGTTCTCTGTGTGGCATCTGAAATGGTTACCATCTCTGTTTTCACTACTGGAGGCTGTGGTGCAAGAAATAACCAACCAATTCAGAAGACAGAAGGTTTGCAAAGTGGACCAAGAAAACACAACCACAAATTCAAGGAAATTGTAACAGTAAGATAAATATTTGACTGTCTTCAGAATCAAAAAGCATGCAATAAGCAAAGTGAAATGAAGACTAATAAACCAGCCCTCTAATATCTACATATCGTGGTAGTAAATTTTCACGTCCTAGTAACGTTGCCAATGTTCTGTTTCATACATACCACAAAGCAACTGCTAAAACCAAGCTGCAACACAGTTATGGGAAAATGTGTAGAAGTGTATCACTACAAAAAAAACCCAGAAAACTTTAGTTTGCATAAAGAAGCTGATAGCTACCTCAGATGGATAAGCTTCACACTAGACTTCATCTGGGAAAATACCTATCATTACTCCTTCACTGCAGGTAAGGACTAGGAATTCCAACGAAATTATATAAAAGTTTAACTTTTAAACATGTACTACTTGTGACAACCGGATTTTAAGCAGTCTACATTCAACATAATTCTGGAAATCAATGGCTTCTTTTGACAATAATCCTAAAAAGCCATTTTAACCAGTGGTGTTCTCTGCAGTATCACAAAGAAAGCAATTAACCAGGGGCCTACAAGCCAGTGAACTTGTGACTTATCTTACTGAAGCAGATTTTCAGTATACTTAAGAACTTTAAAAAAATCTAGTAAAGCCATTTGCTATTTTGCTAGATGCATCAGTTGCTATCTCGCACTGATTCTGGATGCACAGGGGGGGAATCCCAGGAAAAAGAAAATAATTAATTCCTTTGTTTCCCTCACACACACATGCACACACAGCAGCCCTTTCCTGTTCCTTCAAACTAGCTATGGTTTTAGGAAGTGTGGGTGCCTGCAACTTCAAAAGCACCTGTGTGTGCTAAGGACTACAAAAGAAACAAGGTAAGTAGTTTGGAAATTTAGTGTAAAGAAAAAAAGTAACAGTTTCCACCATTACAACAATACACAAGTCAGTAACTAAGAAAAACCCACAGAGCTGTTGAAAAACTCAGCAGCACATCATGCCAACTTTACAAAGAAATGCATTCCTGTGCTTCATTTTTCCCCCTTCTGCTTCTTTATACAGTTTGCCCGGTAACAACCCCAGTAACATTTGTTTGGCTTAAAATAACTGACTGTGACTGGAACCCGTGCATGCTTCTCTAAGTATCTACTGCACTAGACGACTTCATCGAAA
Source organism: Nestor notabilis (assembly GCF_000696875.1). Taxonomy (NCBI): domain Eukaryota; kingdom Metazoa; phylum Chordata; class Aves; order Psittaciformes; family Psittacidae; genus Nestor; species Nestor notabilis. The sequence goes on along the minus strand of NW_009917439.1, from coordinate 2,398 downwards.
GATTGTGATATATGCCTCATTGCTTTACAATGTGGTCCTCTCACCTATGCAGTTTCTAGCTATACTCTAGTCTATAAATCCGTAACATTTTTTAACAGGGGGGGAAAAAAAAGGTTTTTTTGGGGGGGGGAGGAGGGGGGTGGCAAGAAAAGCAGTGAGTAATGAGGGGGAAAAAAAGGAACAAAAATTTGTCGTGTGTTTTCTAATTTCAGTTGCTTTCCAATCACAATTACATGTCATGGACGTGTCAAAAACAATTGACAAATAGACAAGACAAGACTTATAACATCGGAAACATGTAAATAATACATTATGTTTGTTAATATAAAATAAGGGGGTGTAAAAAGGAGATGTCAGTCTTCGGAAGGTTTGCCTTACTGGTGGTTCTCACTCAGTTCTAGCAAAAAGTCAGAAACCATAACTGAAGGAGACAGAATTTCACTGCTCATCAGTGGTTTCCCCTTCCAAATGATCTGAATCTTGTTGGATGCCTGAAGAGCTGGAGGAATAGGAGAAGAAGAAAGGCTGGTATATTTTCACCCCAAGAAATATCTCTGCTTAATCTAGTTGTCAAACTGTTCTACCATTTACCTCAGAACAACAAATTATTTGTGGTGCAACATCAATGTCAACATGAGACACATCTCCATTGAGTTTGAGCTGTTCTTCCTCTTTTTCTTCACCTAAATCTTGCTTAATTTCCTCTGACAAAATCTTCTCCTCTGTAGCTATGGTAACTGCATTTTCCTGGACCAAATCTTCAGCTGTAACTTGTGTATGCTCAACTGGTACATTTAGTTTACTGCTTTCTGGTGTGGCTTCCACATGCTGTATTTTTTCTTCATGTTCTTTCCTCCTCATGTCTTCCTCTTCTTCCTGTTCTTCCCTGATGACTTCCTCAATTGCCCTATGATGTGGATGGTATTCTCCCACCTCTTCATCCTCACTCTCACTACTACTGCTGCTGCTGCTACTATCTGACGGCAATGAGGAAGAGTCCTTTTTTGACAGCTGCTCCACCTTACATGTTTCCCCAGCTTCAGTGGCAACTTGCATTTTCCCTTTGTTGGTTTCGTCTATGAGTATTATTTCTTCTATCCCAACCTCTGCCTGCTTCTTCTCCTCCACTATGTCAAGAGTCTCATGTGAACTCTGCACAAAAAACATGGATGAGGAAAAACAAAAGTAGGGTATATGAATAAATTAAAATGATGTAAAAAAAATTAGCTGATGGCTGTTTCGTGTCATATAGGAGACAGATGGTTGTGATGGTTAACTGGAAAAGGAAGGAAAGAAAGAATGAAGATGGATTGGAAGAATTAGAGCCAAATTAAACCAGGGAAAAAAAATCAGTAGAACCTTATCAGCATCGCTGACTCCAGTACAAGGCCCTTCTGCTCTGGAAACATGTCTCTGTGAAACAAAAAGCAATCAGAGGACAAAAATCAATGCATAGCCCTTTTCAACAGTGCAATAGCCTCCAAGCAAGCTTTTAAGAATGTATATATATGATACTAGACCACTGCAAGGTTCACGTAGAACTATGCTCATTTCCTTCCACTTCATTGAAATATTCCATTCAAAAGTAGGTATGAACTACAGATACTATTAATTGGCATAAGAATTTAATTATGAAAGACTGAAAATAAAAGCATGAATGCACTGGCCAGTGATGCTACTGAGGCAGTTATTTCTCTCGGTTAAGTCAGGAAATAATAAATAATAGTAAGCAAAACCAAACAAACCAACCATCAACCTAAGCATATTTACTGTTCTACTATCCATTTATTGCCATACAAAACACAAAAATAGATTATTTCAGATTTTATTAGTTGTTCGTCTTTGGCCTGTTACTTTATGAAAGCTAACAGATAGCAAGGAGGAAACTTTAAGCTTGTATGTTATCAGAATAGCAATATATTACTGAGCTGATCTCATTAAGATTTAGTTTGGAGCCAAAACGATGAGCTTAAAGCAGTTATATTAGTATTTGTTCCGTAATGGAATGCTGTGATGGTTATTCCAGAGAACCCACCACAAATTATGCATTAGGTAGTATTTTTTATGCAATGTATGTTTAGTGAACAGTTTGCAGCAAAATTTGAGTTCAAATGAAAAATCAACACCATCTGTGACTTAATCCTAGCAAAGCACCTACCAAGTGTAAGGCAGCACCCCTGACGAAGCTTAAACAAGCCCTAAGTGGCATTTCTTGAGTGCTGCAGATACAGAATTACGCTCTCCAGACGGTTCTCTCTCCCCTCTAATACCAGCCCACCGTCTCTGACAGACAAGTGAGCTGCGGACCCCCTTTTCGGCACTTGAATGCTTTGGGTCTGAGGGGAGGACGGGGGGAAGCACCTGGGGCGGCGGCGCGGCCGAGGCGGCGGTCTCTTCC